>NC_046981.1:3644518-3774518 GCF_009769545.1 Cyclopterus lumpus
CCACACAGCAAGAAGCCAAAGAGACCTCAGAGACAGAGGCAACAGAACAACCGACTAAAACCTCTGACTCTCGCCTACGACGGGGACACTGACATGTAGTCCCCCCCCCCCTCCGGGAGGCGCTTTGCCCCGAGAACCTTCGGAGATCCACTTCCTTCATCACGGCGTTTTTTGCAGACGAAGAAGGGGACGACGTCACAGGGCGGTGAAGACAAGAAAACACAGTGGTGGGGTTTATCCATTCCAAGTAGAGCTCCATTCAATCACCCGTTTCTGATTTTTCTTTTGTAGGTGTTTTTTTTTTTTTTGCGAGAGCCTTCGTGACCTCCACCGCGTTCAATTAAATGCCTTTTTCTTTTTTTTGTGGCACCCCCAACACTTTCCACTTAACTTAAAAAGAAAAGATGCAGCTACAGGAGTCTGGATGCAGAAGACAGAAGCTCCAACTCTCCCCCCCCCTCCCTCCCTCACCCCCCCACGCTTTTTACCGCTTGTTCCCTAAAAATGCTGAGTCGCTGGAGGCTCAGGATGCTCTGACGGTTCATACGTTGCCAAAAGTCACCGCGGGGAAGAGGAGGAGGAGGAAAATCTCCATAAAAAAAGGTTTGGATTCCTTTTTTTTTTTTTTTCTCCCCTCAATCCTCCTCTGGGTTTTGACTCAAATCTCTTCTACGGTCTGGAACAAAAAAAAAGGGGAAGGCATTTCTTCTCTTCCCTCTTTTCTTTTCTTCTTTCTCTCCTTCGCTTGATTTAGGAGGCGCGCACATCGCCAGTGTTTTGTGGGATAAACCGATCTGCACGATGCTGACGGGGGAGTAGCCTGCAATCAGTTGTTTATGCCTCCACCCCGGGTCTTTGTTTCAGGCTCTACACATTGCACTATATTAGTGCAGCATGATATGCACACGTGACTTCTACCTTCTATTGCCATAAAGCACTGCCTCTTCCACACACGAGCCCATGCAGCGACCGACGCTTAGATCAACGACACTTTGACGTGTCGCCTTCTACGAAAACGGACGTGAATCTCAAGTGAATATTGTGTATAGATTTTATTTCTCACAACAGATTTTTTTTTTTTTTTGGGGGGTTGGAGTAAAAAGTACCTTCTGTGGTTTTTTGTAGATTTTTGTCTGGTGTTTATCACTTTTTTCTTTTTATTTCTGCCCGGGGTCAAATTAAAGATAAAACCATAAATATTCAGAATAAATTAAAATGTAATTAAAAAAAAAAATTGTTGTACCATTCAGTAAAATTGTGGAAAAAAACTGAAACTTGGCATCAATTAAAGAAAAAGAAAGAATAATAAATCTAAACCACTCATGTCATGCAAAATGTGATTTCTGCCTTACTGCCGATAACTAAATACTAACAGTCCTGTCATATAGTTTTAATACTTGAATGGGACACATTATACTACATGTACACATAAAGAAGGCGACATTTTCTTTTGAGGTCACTTAGCAAAGTATACTTCTGAGTTTTTAAAAGGTTTTTATGTAGTAATCAATATTAAAAAGGTGCTCTTTCGTTTTTCAGTCACATGGGGTGAAATATAGTTAAAAAAGACGATCTGTACAAAGAAATTATACAACATGTTAATAACAATAAGAGAAGACGCTTCTGCTGAGTTCAACGTGAAAGCAAACTGGTGTGGAGAATGTTTACTTTTTGTTGTTGTTGTGGGATTTGTAAATAACAGCAATTTTTTTATTTTTTTGGAGAAAAAAAATCTACGTATGTGTACATTTATTTTGTATTGCACAGAAAAAAATGTTTAGTTTGAATATTGCGAAGTGGGTGTGTGATATTGCTGATTGTTGTTCATCATGATGCAAGTTGTATGTTATGAAAATGAAGAAGAAGAAAAAAAAAAACGGAAATGAAAAGACAGTCGAAAGGCTCAGCCGTTTTTTTTTTTTGTACAGGTTGTTTATATGTATGGGAAGAATTCCTGAAAATAAATAAGAACACGGTTGTAAACACACAAAGAAAGTTATCGTGTCATTTCTTTTCTATTCATATGTTCACAAGCGAGCAGGACCCCTAAATAAATATGTTTAAAATTGTCATTATAGGACAAGTCTTTTGTTTTCTTACATATTTTCTGTATCGTCAACAAATCCCATGAAAAGGTACCAAACGATGCGTTACTATAAGTTACCTTAAACAGCGCTAACGGTTCTAAGAGCGCTAATGTTGTTAACAGCGCTAATGGTGTTAACAGCGCTAACGGTTCTTAGAGCGCTAATGTTGTTAACAGCGCTAATGGTGTTAACAGCGCTAACGGTTCTTAGAGCGCTAATGTTGTTAACAGCGCTAATGGTGTTAACAGCGCTAACGGTTCTAACAGCGCTAATGGTGTTAACAGGTCTAACAGCGCTAACGGTTCTAACAGCGCTAATGGTGTTAACAGTTCTAATGGTTCTAACAGCGCTAATGGTGTTAACAGCGCTAACGGTTCTAATCGCTCTAGTCCTCTTTAATTGATGTCAGGTATAAAAAAACCTGCTGTGTGCACAAATTAAACGATCAATCATGCTTTTAAATATTCAATAAAGGTCTGCAGATCTAATTAGTGACTAACATTTTACATTCTGCTTTTTGTTTGGCAGTTGTGTTCAATGTTGAATTAAGTTGAACAACTTTCTTAATTTATTTTGTTTAAAAAGCCATTTATCTATTAATAGTTATACCTTATTTTATTTATTTATTTAATATTAATTAGAAGTTTAGTTCTAGTAATTTATTTTTCATTTGCGTGGCAAAAAAAACTAAAACGCTGATTTTCAGAATAAACCTGATTAACCTCATTTAGAAAAAAAATAATCACAGAATAAATTAAGCTTTGTTATTTGGCTCTTAAAATAAAACGCCTGTTCTTAATGAGTCACTTACTTCCACGTGTGAGAGGACGAGCCTCCTTCCCGACATCAGATCAACATCATCACAGCGTCTCCAGAAGAAGAAGAGGAGGAGAACGACCACTAGATGTCAGTCCCCGACGACGCTGGAGGAAAAAGTTGCCTCTCAAAAGTCAATAACATGAACCTCCTTCTCCCCCCCCATCTTTTCTCCACTCCCTCGCCCCTTCCTCGCTCACTCTATTTGTCTCTCCATCCCTCCTCCCTCTCTCTGAAACCTCAAAGCGCACTCTATAAAACATCCCTCCACACTGACACTCAGATGTACAAAACACCTCGCTTCTCCTCTCGCCGCGGCGTCTCCTGAACCTCGCGACGGAAAATCTCCGCCCCCCCCCCCCCCTCCCCTGGAAAAAGACACTCGAGGCGTCTTCTCAGCGGCAGGACACCTGACCCCCGTCGGATGAACCCGAGAAGATCCATCTCCCCTCAACCCGCCTCAGGACGGAAGTTTTCGGCAGCTGACCCCTCCCCCCCCCGCCCCCAGCTCAGTCTAAAAAGGGAGATTTCATCTTCTTTATCTTCTTCTTGTTGGCGTCTAAAGAAGATCCAGGACAGTTTGACATGAGGGGGGGCGCTCCACAGAGAGGCGTGAAGACCACATGTCTGTGGGCGGCCGCTCTGCTGCTGTCCGTCGTCTCTCTGGTGAGTTGAATGGCTTTTTAAAAAAATGTATTTGACCTTTTTCTTTCTTTCTTTCTTGTCATTTTCCATCATTTTCCATCACGTTAAACATTAATTTGTCGATGAAGCGAGTGAGTCCGGTTATCAAGTGCGGGGACGAGCTCTTTTCGGAGTCCAAAAAAACAAGCAACAACTGAATCGGGATCCGTCGCCGGATGAATCAGTTGCAGGTCCGATGACGTGAAAAACTCGTTTTTTTTTTAATTGCACCACGGCAGATAATCAAAAAAAAGGGCCCGCCATTTAAAAAAAAAAAAAAAAAGCGAGGCCCCGCCACGACAAACACGTTAATCGTCACCAATTAACAACATGTCAAGCGTAAATCCCCAAATCCCCCCCCCGAAAAAATGACAAATCTGCATATTTCTCCCCTCAGCTCCATCCCTTCCTTCCTCTCTCGCCCATTCACACACACTTCAAGGAGGACTATATTTGACAGTGCGGCGGGAGGAGAGAGAACCGCCCGAGCACATTACGACAAACGCACCAGAATGCTCCCAGACAGTTTGTGACAACCCGATTCCTCTAATCCTCGGAAAAAGACAGTAACCCCCCCCATGCCCCCCCCCTCACCCACTCATAAATCTGTCAACAAAGCAATCAAAGCAGAGCAGGAGCCACTCCTCTCTCTCCCTCTCTCTCTCTAACAAAAAAAATAATTCCATAAACTTAATCCTCACAAACTTGACTGGCCTTAAAAATAAAAAAAATTTAAAAAAGCTCCCGTAGTGTTATCTGTGTTTAATTTGCATAGTGATGGAAAAGAAGTCAATTACTATTAATTATTCTCTACAACTTAATACCCATTATCGAATTGAATTCAGCGTCTTGAAAAACCATAAACTCAATTTCACAGCTGACTAAGCGCACTAATCATTTCCTCCCCCCGCTTTCTTCTTTCTTCTTCTCCTCCTCCTCCTCTTTTTTTTTTACTTCACTCCCGTGCTTTTTGAAGGGGACGGCGAGGATTCCTCGATTCGAGGAGCAAGTGACATTAAAACATTAAACAAACATGGATTCCCTTTATCGTCTCCATACGAAGTCGAACCGTTAATCGTGGAGCATCCTGGTACCGAGGCAGCGTCACTTGATGGGAGAGAGAGAGAGAGAGAGAGAGAGAGAGAGAGAGAGAGAGAGAGAGAGAGAGAGAGAGAGAGAGAGAGAGAGTGTGTGTTTTTTGTTGTTGTGTTGTCTGTTTGTTTTTTTTTGCCTTCCTTCAGACTCCGCTTCCAAATTGCTTCGCTATGCTTTAATGGGATGATCATAATTGTTTCGTACTCGGTGCATCCTAAGCTTTCGCCTGCAGCTCCTTCAACAGATTGACAGACCCACGGGAACCTTCGCAAACTTATTTTGGCCCGCCTTTGAACCAAGTGGTGTGTGAAATAATATGATTATGCATTTTTCCTCTGGGTAAGTTGAAAAACCGGTGGCTAGTTCCCCCCCCCCCCCCCACCTCAGCCTTCAAACTGGCCCCTGCTCCGATATCCTGCAGTCTGACCGCGTTCACTATTTATCCTCCTCAGAAGTCACGGGTGATAATCGTGCCCCGGCCTCTCAAAGCGGTGATGGGACCTCGGACTCCGACCCGCGAGCTGCCTGTGATGTCTTGACACACTTTGTGATTTGTCATCATCTCTGACCCCCCCCCCCCCCCACACCCCCCACCCACATCCACCCCTCAGGTAGCACTTTGATATCACTGGGAGAGCGCAGGCCTAAACTCTTAGCGGGCGTCCAATGTGCTTAGTTGATCCATCAGCTCAACGACGGGTGGGACCGCACAAGGCGAGACGAGCTAAACTCACGATAAACGACAATCACATCCCGAGTGCACAGCTGGAGGAACGCTCTAAAAGACGGCTTTAACACACGAGGGACTCTTAAACTACTTCCTGTCTGGAGGGAGCATTTCTTACAAACACAGGCTCCGACTTAGAGGCGATAATCCATAAACCAATACACACACATATATATATATATATATATATATATATATATATATATATATATATATATGTGTGTACTTGTTCCTCTTGAACTTGAGTGCTGCGGTCGACGTGCGCGGCATCAGAAGGTCATAAATCTGATTAAAAACATGCTTTTTTTGCTGTGAGGTCGGCGAAAAAAAAAAGGTCACAGCAGGTTTGATCCCCGTAAACAGGCCTCGTGTCCTTGAGACAAAAACTGGCACCCTCCACCCCCAAATCCGGCTCTGGGCCCGCTTCTCCTTTTTAAACTAGAAGCTGTCGCACTCACAGACCCCCCCCCTCCCCCACCCCTCCCAACGCCGCCGCCACAGCAGCGTTCAGGTAAATGAAAACTGACACACACTTTCATTCTTCCTGGTAAAGGTTTTTTTTTGTGTGTGCTCCTCCGACGGTCCTATTAAAAGGTGGGATTTGTCGGCTGCTCGGGGGGTCCATAGAATATCCTCCCCGAGGGAAGCCGGGGGGGGTTGTTTACCTTTCTATTTTTCTTCTTCTCTTAAAGAGCGGACGCCCGCGCCTTATCGCGGCCTTCGCCGACAGCAGATAGCATTTAGGTTTCGTGCGGCAGCCTCGACGACCGCATCCGGCAAATCTCGAGTCCTTTTTCCCTAAAAAAAGGATTTGTGCGTGCCGAAGCCGTTTGTGTTATCTCATTGAGGGATTCTGCCTCATGCGCCGAGCCGGGGGAACAATAAGAACAGGGGAGGACATGAACATAACAAACCTGCAGGTTGGGAAAGTTGGAATAACTCCGAGCCACGGAATGAAAGCCTCTAAATATGATTGGGAGATATGTTTTGACGGTGTCTTTTGAATGGGAACGCTATATTTAATATATATATATATATATATTGCAAATTGAATTTGTTTTTTAGTTTTTTCATGCGCTGCGTTTGACCGATAAGTACTTGTAAGTGTAAGTTAGTGTGTACTTTCTGTAGAGAAAAAAAGTGACACTATACAGATTTTGAGCCTGCGTTTGAAAAGGTGCTAAGGATGCTTTTGTCCCAAAGAATCTCTTGTGAAATAACCAAAACTTTGGAGGAAAAATCCAAAGGCATAAGTGCTTTAATAAGAACTATTATTAATCATGCCGAACACAACCGCCTGAGGGGTGCGATTGTGTCGGTTCATAGCGAGAAAACGGTTGCGATAATTTCCTAAAACTGGAGATTTCTCACAGTTCGAAACTCAAAGATATTTAAGATACCATTAGACGACTAATTGTTTCAGCTACACGTCGCGTCTGGTGAAGATCTCATTGAGATGAAAACGTCTGCGCTTCAATTTAAATTTACTCAGAGTCCAGTGCACAGATTTATTTGTTGTGACTCTTACAGACGCACAAAAAAAGATGTAACCTTTGTAGTAAAGGATTAAAAACGACTGGTAGCTAGCGGCTAACCTGAGGGTTACGAGAGGAGTTGTTGGATTGGAATTTAGAGATTTCTTTTCCAGCTATTTTCCGCTCATCTTGAGAAATGTTTGAGCTTTTCTGGACACTGAAACATATTTAAATGAAACAATCTGAGAGGTGTCAAAACGGTCAAAAGAAGGCGTTACGTCGTTTTAAGGGGCCACGAACCAAAAAGCATAGAAATAATCAAATATATTCACTTAAATAAATCTATCCAAGCGCACAAAAGGAATCTAACTTGAAGCTGTGGAAGATATAGTTTGATATTGAACCAAAAAAACCCATTATTGAGTCATCACAGTGTGACTGTTGACCTTTACGCCGCCATGTTTGTTTTCCTCTCGTCCTTTTATACCCTGCAGCACTTTCCCCTCTTTTCTCTCTGCAGTATCTCTTTCAGACACATTCATGCATCTAACAACACACACACACACACACACACACACACACACACACACACACACACACACACACACACACACACACACACACACACACACACACACACACACACACACACACACACACACACACACACACACACACACACACACACACACACACACACACACACAGTCTCTCTCTCTCTTTGTGCCGGGGTTGCATGTTTTCCTGAATCTTGGCCCCTGCGAGTGTTGCTGCAGTGAGTCGGGGTGTTCTGGATATAAACCTCGCTTTAGTCAGGACTGCCTCTGATCTGCCTAATCTCCCCGGGCTGGATTACAGGTTGGACTCTAATCCGTGAAGTGGGGGGGGGGTCTCTGTGAGTGTGCCTCTGAGGGCTCTAATCCAGAGACTGTCAGGTGCTTTAGATGAAAGCTAATTGCGTGTCACAGTTCGGGGAACCGTACGGAACGCCGGTGACAAGGGGGCGAGTTCCCTCCGCGACAACCGGGACGACTGGGCGCGCACGCCAGATACTTTGGGAGGGAAATAGTGAAGAAATAGCCCCCCCCCCCCAAAAGAAAAACTAATCCAGTGACATCTTCCTTTACAAAAATTATTCATAACATGAAGTCGCAGAAAATGACACGTCGTTGAAGGCAATCACATTTTTCCTGAAAGAAAAAAACGCTCTTAAAATCTCCTCTGATCTGCATTGTTTTGAAAATATTATTATTATCTACATCTCCATATTTTACACACACACACCTAATATCCCTCAATCTGGTTTCAGGACTCCGTTGAGACTGAAACCCGGTTTACGGAGAAGCGTCAGTAATTACTGCCTGATGAAAATTTCATTTCATTTGATTGTCAGAGACTTCGCTCTTTTTCACAACTCGGAATAGAAAGAATTCATGAAAATTAAGTCTTACAGTCTGGATTTTCTAACACTCGCAAGTGTCCATCTAACCAAAACCTGTATTTATTATTATTATTATTATAAAGCAGGTCTAAGGGATCCATTAATATAGTGAAAGTATCAAAAGGCGTAATCCATTGACAAATACATACAACATTTCAATGCATTTTCACTTTTAAAATCCACATAAAACGAGCTGAAACCTGAAATATTATCGAACCCGAGAATAAAGACCAGAAGTGTAATGTCTGATAATCGATTTCGTGGCCGCTTGGCTGATATTCTATACGACACTAATTCACTGAGCTTTTTACATCCTAAGGAGCTTTATGTTTGACTATAACGATGCCGATAAATCCTCAACAGGACGCCTCCCTCATCCCCGCGCTGACTTTATCTCTTCACAATGCATCACCGGTGAAGCCCACATGACAGACCTTTTGTCTCCAGCTATGGGAGACCAAAAGGAGGTGTTCATTAATACAGTTTAACTGCCCCACTGCGCAAGGAAACTGCTGGAATTCATATTTCTCTCCACCTTGTCACGAACAATCATTCTGCAGACGAAAAGTCCTGCAGCTTCTTTTTTTTTTTTCTTCTTCCTTCTTCCTCCCCTTTTTTATTAAAAAACAAAAAACCCAGCCTGCTGCAAAGATGTCCAAATGTTTGAAAAGGCTTCGATTGAAAGAAATCGCTCAGGTTCTGTTCGTCCACCCAGAAAGAGAGAGAGAGAGAGAGAGAGAGAGAAAAAGACAACATTCTAAGCCAAAGTCTCCGCAACGCCACTAACGGTTGATCCACATCAGGTCATTCATCACGGAGACCTCTTCAAAAACAACCGGGGGGCAAAAAAAAAAAAAAAAAATCCTCCACTCTGGAGCCGAGTGCACAAAATGAAGCGCACACTTTCAAGAGGGGCGATCGCACGACTCTCTCTCTCCATTCCTTACTCCTTTTATGTGCGAAGAAGAGCTCCTCTCGTACTCTCTCCGGCCCGCAGTGCTACAATGTCATCCAGTGAACTTTCTGAATGAGAGCAAACCTTATTTTCAGAGTATCGATCGCGGGGGGGGGGGGGAGAGCGAAGGTACAAAATGTAAACGCCGAGACCAGATAGATCTGCTGTCACGTTCCCTCGGCCCTCGAGTTCGGGGCATCACTGTCACGGGCCGCCGTGGTGGCGGTGGGGATCTTCGCTCTCTCTCCCCCATCTGTGTGATTGTTAGAGGAGAGACACGGAATGAATCATCAATCATCCATTCGGGTCGCATTGAGCAGGTAATAGTCTGCCGTTGCATCATGTCTGCAGCCGAGGAGCGCTCCATTCGTCTCCGCGCATGGCAGGAATACCCTTAAATCTTGATTAGGACGAACCGCGGCGCAGGGCGGTTGCACAGAGTTGGTCGCGGTCAGGGAACGCGTGGTCGTTAGAGGATTTAGAGGTTTTATAACGGCCCGCGATAGGCGGCTGGATGGACTTCGGTCGTATGGAATCAGACGCCAGTCTCAGTATTCTTATGGAGAATCACTTTGATTTCTTGATCCGGAACCAATTTGGTGAATCCAAGGGATATGAATCTGGTTCGCCGAGGCGTTAAAATACTTTAATTTTGTGGAGGTTTAAATGGTTTTGAGATTCAATTTGAGATTCCAACATTTTCTGCGGCCCTGTTGGAGGTATGAGCTCTCACGAATGTAATGGAGATTGTGCTGGTTTGTTCTTTCAGGTTACCAGTGCTGATTCACCGAGTCCGGGACATTCGGACCTGAGAGAGCGCTCAAAATCCAGAGTGAAGACCTACTGGACGGACAGCAGCAAGGCCGTCTCCATCAGCCGCCTGCTGTCCCAGACCCTCTACGGCAAAGAGAACTTCACCTCCCTGGACCTGAACTACGACGAGGTGGACTCCTTCTCGAAGCAGCAGCAGTGGAACTGGCTCAACAACGCATCGAACCCCCGCGACGCTCGATCCAGGACCAAGCGGAGGCCCATCGTCAAGACCGGCAAGTTCAAGAAGATGTTCGGTTGGGGCGACTTCCACTCCAACATCAAGACGGTGAAGCTCAACCTCCTCATCACGGGTAAGATCGTGGATCACGGGAACGGGACGTTCAGCGTCTACTTCCGCCACAACTCGACCGGTCAGGGCAACGTCTCCGTGGGACTCGTTCCACCGACCAAAGCCGTGGAGTTCCAGGTCCACCAGCAGCATCAGCAATACCACCACAACCACAACAACCACCACCAGCAGCAGCAGCAGCAGACGGCTCTGGAGACCAAGGACAACAAGCTGTTCAACTGCCGGGTGGAGTACGAGAAGGTGGAGAAGGGCACCAGGAACTCGCTGTGTGCCCACGACCCCTCGCAGAGCTGCTCGCAGGAGCAGACCCAGAGCCACGTGTCCTGGCTGTGCTCCAAGCCCTTCAAAGTCATCTGCATCTTCATCACCTTCTACAGCACCGACTACAAGCTGGTGCAGAAGGTGTGTCCAGATTACAACTACCACAGTGACACCCCGTACCTCCCCACGGGGTGATCGCGTGACCGGGACAACCACAACAAAAGAAGAAGAGAACAAAAATCGTGTAAAAAAAAAAAATATGTAAAAAATGAGACCGGCTGGAGGGTCTTGAACGATGTCAGATTATTTGGATGAAAATGGATTCACTTCCAACTTGAGACGTTGACAGGCATTATTCCAGCTAAAAATATCCTTGGCGCAAGACTGAAGTTGCTCCAATGAACAGACCTACACCTGAGGTCATTACGGGAGCATTTAGGGGAGCGTTTATCGGCTTGCAATACTCATCTTATATGCATAGCAGCTTGTACATGGAAAGGTATTTCTCAAGCCAACCGTAAAAATATGCTGATTGTATTTATGTAAATATTGTGGGTTCCACACAAAGACCAGAAAACAATTTTATTAATGTTTTTTCTCCTGCTAATTTAGTTGTTTATGTCGATAGTGTATTTCCACCTCAATCATGCTTTCTGTCTGTTTCCCAATCAGTTGCTGGTAATCATTGCGAACACGTAAATGTCAATGCAAATAAGAAGAATCTGTCAGTATGCATCAGAGGGCATAATGGAAAAAGCAAATATACTTTTGAGTGGTGTTGTTTTCTGCAATGTGTGATTGTTAGAGTGAATATACCTCTCTCCGATATTGTTGTGGAATCTCGTCCGTGTCCGTGCATGAACCCTGAATGTGGCAAACGACTGAATAACGTCCGTCTATATTTTCACGTTATTGCAGCTGCCAGAAATAATCTTCATCAAGTCACCGGGAGAAAAAAAAAAAAAGGGTAAAAAAAATAATATATATATATATATATATATATATAGAAGAAAAAGTACTTTGATTTCAATTGTGTGATATCTGTTAGCGGATTTTAAACGACACCAGTGGAGGGGTGCGCCAGTCAGATCTAACATGCAAGCGGGGTAAATGTTGCAATAAATAAATAAAACTTGCAGAAATCACACAAGACAACAGAGATACGGACGGACATTTTCTTCACTGCTACTTTAAAAGATTTAACGCGACTGCGCTCCCGTTTTTTTCTCAGTCCGACATCTCCATTTTAGACTTGGTCTTATTTCTGTGACGAACGACGAGTCCGGTACAATACATTTCAACCGTTGCATCAGCAACGCGACAAGCAGTCGGTTTGTAAGAGGTGTCGGAGCCACGGTGACCCCGAAGTGTCCAAAAATAGACGTACAAATAATACACACTTTGTATTAAAAACAAGCTGGATGATGAGGAGGGGGGGGGGGGGGGGGGGGGAGGTAAAAACAAGGTCAAAAGTGTTTCAAAATGTCTGAAAAATAGATTTTCCTACAAGCAGAAGACATGAAAGTTCATCAAACAAACGGGCGGAAACAGAACGGTTAAAATGTGGTTCTCGCTGCGGAGGAGACAGAACATGCATCAAACAGCACGATGCTAATCACACATTCTACCTATCAAACGTTCGCACCTCTGGTTATCAAAAGAAAAGACAAAAAAGACACACACACAAAAAAAAAAAAAAAGGGAAAAATCTGGATGAGACTAACGCTGGCTGTTAACGATATTGGATGTTCCAATTGGCTATTAAACCTTCATTACATAAATTGGGAGCCGGTGGCTCAACGTGAAGCATTTAGAGGAAATGAACACAGTGTAAGTGAGTCAACACCGCAGAGAAAGAATGAATTAAAATGCAGATGAAAACCTGTATACGTTAAAAAAAAGAAAAGAAAAGCACAAATGTGCACCTAGGGGCCCAATCACTGCTATTTAAATGCAGTGCTCTTCCACAGTGGTACACGCAGCACAATGACTGCTAATGGCAGCCTGGACGACATCCAACATGCCGACGTGGGGGTGGGGGGGGGGGGCGTTTTCTGACAAAGCAGCCCCAAGAATAGGGGGGGTTCTGCCTGTGGGATGAGTGAGCATAAAGAGGAATTTATGATGTGGAGGGAACAAGGGTGGCAGGAATCACTGGGAGCACCTGACTCGTAAATCGAGAGCATGTTTCTGTCACCGGGAAGAAGGAATGACTAATGTCTCCGATCGCCGCTCGGGTCGGTTCTTTCATCCCAGTAAAGTGACTTTGATATCTCTCCACCGGTGCCCAAATGTGCCAAGGACAGTTTGTTCAGCTTCAAAAGAATCAAAGCGGCACTTTGCCCGAGACAATGCGGCCTCATTATGCGCATAATCTTACAAGTGTAAACAGTCGGGCACGAAACGTGTTTTTTTTTTGGGGGGGGGGGGTTTGCGAGAGCTTCTTTTTTTTCCGAGAGACGGATCTGTTGCCTCGCGGCTGTTGTCTGACGGCGAAAAAAACAGCGTAAACGTTTTAAATTAAACGAACGATGTACGGAGGCGTTCGCCAACCGGGCTGCACTCATCGATATTGGTGAAAATGTGACAAAAGACAAATATCGCCCGAACGTGACGAGCGTTTTAACGTCTTTCAGCTCGTCGTTTTGATTATTATTTTTTTTACGGTCCACGGTTTTTATTCACTTTCAGCAGACGGTGAATCAAAACCGTGAACCGTAAAAAAACGTTCGCCGCGTTCGGGCGACATTTGACGGGGTGATAATTTGTGTGACAAACAATTAAATGAATGCAGGTTTCAAGAGTTGTGTGTGTGTGTGTGTGTGTGTGTTTTATATCGAAAAGTAATTGCAGCTATCTGGCTGGTTTTACGTCTGTATTTAATAACATTGCCGATTTAAAATAATCTTTCGCCCCTTCGGGGTCATATTAATAACTTTAAATGTAGTTGTTGAGTCTAGTATTATTCCTTTTATTAAAAAGGTCTGTCAATCATGTCAAATTAATGTTTTGTCTTTGAGCACTTGGTCTAATCTTAACTTTTAGATCACTGCCTGTACTTTCACTACAACTCAACGAAATGATTAAACAGAGGGATGTAGAAAGCAGAGGTGTGTAATTAAAACGTAGGAAATTAAACTCGAACCTATTTTCAAATATCCAATAAACTCAATTCGCCGGTAAATCCTCTTTCTTGGAGAGCAATTTGAGAGGTCGGATCCATTTAACTCCTCTTCAAAGCCAACATTTCTCTAATTGCGTTCATTTTCAAAAGCGCCAGTTTACCCGGCAACAAGAAGAAAAAAAACGTGTTTTCCGTCGTTTTGTGAATGATTGAAAACCGCCAGCTCTCCAGACCGCCATGTTATCTTCGGGCCCAGATCTCCCTCGGTCCAGTCGTCCTGGGCCGGTGCCATCCGGTCTGCTCCACCCCTGCAATCCCTGATTAATGTGGTCTGGGCGGGGGTGAGCTGTCAGAAATGGCAGAGAGAATCATGGGACTTCTCCTTCAGAGTCCCAACGACACCCAGCAGCTGCAGGAGTAAACAGATGACTAACCACTGGCCTTTTGGCAGCCCGTGGAGATGCACGCCGAGGCCCGGCCGCGAACGCCGCTTTGACATTTAGGCGGATTAGAAACTTCTTGGGTTCTGCTCTCGCGGTGTCAAGAGGTGGTTGGCATAGTAATTATATGCGTCTTGGTTTTCATCCCCCCCCCCACACACACACACACACACACACACACAAACACACACACACACTCCTCTGAACCGCTTCCGTAAGTGTGAAAACATCCTCACGAGCTTCATTTATAAACAAATCACATTGTGTTTCCGACGCTACAAAAAGGGCGTAATTAGGTATCTTACATTAAAAACAACAACAACAACAACAACAACCAATTGTCATTTCAGATCATGTCCTGCCGCAGAATGTATTACAAATCTGGGGCTGAAGCTGTCCTGGGGCGCAGTTTTGACTTATTAAAGGCTCTATCAGACAATGGCTTAGTGGCTTTATTTTTTATTTTTTTTTTTTTTTAAATCAAAAATAAATTACTCTCCTCAAAACACTATTACTCCTCCGGAAATGAAAAACTCAACTCATTGTGAATGTCTCATATCAGGTAAAAAGTGGAGAGAATTAATTAACCTTTGTCATTTTAATTGCTTTAGTGACAGCTGTCCTTTGGTGCCGGAGCCGTCCTAATGCACATACTGTGGGCTTGTCAATTACTTTGCCAGAGAATAGATTAGAACGCCACGGAGGGATAGAGGCATTTCATTAGTCAGACTTAATGCCCCCCAGACAAACCCAGGTAGCAACACTTCACCCCCTAAAACATGCAAGAAAACGAGCGAAACTATTAAGCCCGTATGAAATCGAATGAATTGTGGCGACGTGAAATTAAAGTTCACGCTCCGTTTAATTCCGCCCCGCCGTTATTTTTACATTTGCGCACACATTTTTTCTCTGCGAGGGATTGATCATTAGGAATATTTGAGAGCTTTTAATAAATTAAAAATGTAAAAAAGTGTCTCACGGACTGAAAATGCAAGTGGCGACCTGTGTGGCGCAGCTAATTGCTCTAATGGATGTTAAGAGTCGTGACACCGTCACTGGATGATGGCGGACGGGACGTGATTTATTTTTTTTTTCCGACGCCGTGAATCCGAGAGGAAATTAGTCCGCTTTTCAAAATATCTGTCAGACGGATGTCTTCGGCGGCTTCCAGCAACAAATGCACCAAAATCTCCGGGGTCTTTAACCGCGTTGTAAAAAAAAAAGATGTTTTTATAAATCGGGCTGCTAAACCCCCCTTTTTGGAGAAAAAAAGGCTGTGAGGATTCTGACATCCGGAGTGTGTTAACGGAAGAATAAGCTTCTCAGATTGGAGATACGACGGAATCCTGACATTGGAAGGATGCAACAGTTTCTCACACACACACACACACACACACACACACATCAGTGACTGGGTAGCACAGACACAGTATTGATTTAACTTTACCCCACGTCCATAGGTAAAGGAAACCATTGGGTCCTCCATCCCAAACCACTAAACCGTAGATAGTAGTACGGTTATGACACTTTTAAAAAGGTCAAACTTGAGCTGTTTGCGTAACACTGGGTCAAAATGACCATACAGTATATTAGATAACACAGACTGGACCAAAACAAGCCATCGTCTTGGGTCTTCTGCCATTGCGTTACCCAGAAGTCCCCAGTGGTTTTTAATGCATATAATTATTTGTAAATATGAAACAAAACCTATTAGTCAATTAAAAGACACGTATTCTGATCAATTAATTGTTTCCTTTATTCTCGGTGGGCCTGCGACATCCCACGAAAAAAGTATTTTCATTGGCTAATTAAATCTGTCGATTGTTGTTGTTTTTCAACGAATCGTTGTGTTCCGACATCATAATCTAAATGTAAATGATTACAAAACCAGAAACTGCGTTTGCTTTTTAAAAATTTTTTTTTTTAAACGATACGAGATATAAGAGGATTACACGGCTCGTGAATACATATCTCGCCTCTGATTTAATCACCTTTTTTTTTTTTTTTCCCCCTTCTTCTTTCTGCCATCCTCATCCTCATCTCCATCACACAAAGGGAGGATCTTTTTGTACCCGAGCACCTCAAATTTAAATTTCAGTTAAGAAAAAGTCTCAAATCGGCCAGAATACGTCCCGGAGTGAGAGGCGAGAGCGCGCTGATGCTAAACGGACAATTAGAGTCTCAGCTGCACCTCGGAGAGGAAGAGCAACTGGTGGGGAAATCTATTTTTACGACACACAATGCCGTCAGAGTGTATTCACTGAAACAACAGCAGAGAGAGGAGGTGATTTCTGTCACGCCACCTTGTCAAAAACATCACTGCGTGATGCTATTTATACGACATAAAGACACAATAAACATCACGCTTATACATTTTTATCCAATCAACATTTCATCCACCGCATCTGGGTGTGTAATCCAAAACATCAAGGCTTCGCAATAAGTGTTATTTGTCAAGTTCCTTAACAAAATAAAAAAAGCCGTCCGTCATGAGGAATTAAGCATATTTTTTTCTCCACAGTCTAAATGTGCAGCGTCAAAGTCCTGCCTCTGAAACCGGGACGGCAGGTGAAACAATCAAGGGCCCCCGGCCTGCTCCGGAGCCCTTGATTTATATTGTAAACAACCTCTCCCGGTGCTCCGGCTGCTAAAAGGTGAGACGCTCAGCCAGTGTTTGTGACAGAGATGGACCGGGCGAGGGAGAGAGAGAGAGAGAGAGAGGGATGATGCGCTTTTAAAAAATGCATCACCATTAAATCAAAGAGTAACCTTGAGTGAGTTCAGGGCGGTGCCAGCTCGGTGACATGCTCTGCCCTCGGCGCTCGGTGCCACGGAGCATGCCAAACGGCAGGGTGTGTGTGTGTGTGTGTGTGTGTGTGTGTGTGTGCAGGTGGGGGCTGCGACGCTGTGATACTGGTTAGGCCGGTGGTGCTGGGTAGCGGTCCAGCTCCCCGCTGACCGAGGGCACTCACTGACATTTGTGTCCACGTTGGAGCTCAACATGTTAGACAAATGTGACGTCCTTGGAACTGCCTCAGAAAAGTTAACAGAGAAAAAAATATATATAAATATATTTATATATATATATAAATAAATAAATATATCTCTATAAATATAAATATATTTATATATATATATAAATAAATAAATATATAAATATATGTATATATATAAATAAATATATTTAGATATAAATATATTTATATATAAATATTCTATATAAATATATTTATATATAATATAAATATATTTATATATAAATATATATATTTATTTCTATATATATTTATTTATAAATATTTATATATAAATATATTTATATATATATTTATAAATATTTCTATATATAAATATTTCTATATATAAATATATATATATAAATATATCTTAATTACTCGGACTTTGCACTAATCAAAAACTGAGTGCACAGATGGAGTGAAAAGCCACTGGTTCCACATATGTGACTTAGCTGCCTGCTGTCGGACTAAATCCTGCTCTCACCTCATCTGTGTTTAGCTTTTACGTCCAGGAAGAAAGAAAATTAATGGAGAGCGTTCAGTGTAAAAATAAACTAAAAAGCTGTTCATGAGAAGAAAAAAAAAACCTATATTGTGAACATGTGACTTTTTATTATCCTCGTTTGCTGCGAGACAAACTCCCCGAACTCTCACACGAGCAGACAAAGCATTGGAGTGTAGCCTAGTGGAGGAAATAGTAAACCCCGCTGGTCCCTCAGCTACAAAAGGCTGAACTTTACATATTTCTTACTCGTGCAGATTGCCAAATCAAGGAACTACATTTATTTACTCTTTTTAATAAAGCGCCGGGGCCTCAGAGGAAATCCTTTATGGAGACGCCCGGTAGAAAAACGCCGTGCGGCTGCCGAGTCCGACCGCAGGACCCATATTTACAGCAAATAACGTCTTCTAGGCCGTTACGGTATAAGACATAAAACAGTTTACCGGTGAGGACCGATTGAAGTAGCCCGGAATACATTGGAAGGAAGAAAAAAATAAAGAAAAAAATGCACCGCAAAGAAAGAAACATAATTTCAAATGAGATTTCCGGGGCAGAAATCTATATAACTTATTTCATAAATCTAACTTCCTTCCACTTCCTCTCACATTCATGGAGACATGTCATCCATCCATCTCGGGGCCCCTCCGGCTGCAGCAGCGGTTTCTCGACCCGTGAGCGGCCGCTGCTGCTGCAGCGCGGCTGTATTTCAGCATGTTGAAGTGCATGGAGAATTCCCATGAAGGGTAAGGGATTATGGATTTTGGCCTCTAAGCTGCCTGGATGCCCAGTGAGGATGTCTGTGAGCGTAGTAATCTTCAAACACCACGCAGAGTGATGAGTGGGCACTGAGGAGTTCTACTCAGGATCTAAATGTGTTCCAGCAAGTTACTTGGGAGGGGGGAGGGGGGGATGGATGGAGAGAGAGAGAGAGAGAGAGAGAGAGAGAGAGAGAAACACCATTTGGTGCAGAAATGGAAAGGATCGATTCAGTGGCTCCTTGAGGCGAGAGACACTTTTTTTTTTGATCCTGTGACCTGTTTTTGAGCTTCAGTCTGTGTCAGAGAACTTGCGCGGAGCTAGGGATCACATTGGAGTGGTGCAGATGTAAATGTCACGGTTCCCCATCACCACACATAACTGCGGGATGGGATGGGATGGGAGGGGGGGTGGGGGGGGGGGGAGGTTTGCAAACCTTTATAAGTCTGCTTTGGACTGCGTCCCCGGGAAGATGCTCCGAAATACAAAAGAAAAGCTCTGGAATGAAGCGCTGGAGTACGGAAACGAGAAAATCAATGGTGACGCACGACCCTGATCAATATCAGAAAGGAGTTTCTCCCGACTCTCTCCTGATTTAATTACCCTCCCCCCCCAACAGAATCACTTCATTTAAGGCCCAGATTGTTTCCCTGTCTTACTTTAAGTTAACTCAAATTGCTTCGATACCATCTCGGATGCGGAGATAAAGGTGGGCGATCCGATTGGGGGTCAAGGACGGCAGTCGTTATGGAGATAATATCCTCTCCCATCCATCTGCCCCCTGCTTTCCGGTAATCGGTAACCGTGTCGCCATGCCGACGATGCGAGACAACCACAACACGCTCGTTTTTTTTTTTTCCATATCGCACAAGCGAGCTGCATTGTGCAGAATGTGACCCTCGGGGGGGTGAGGGTGGGGGGAGAGAGGTTGAAGGATCAAAGGGTTCCCTGTTTCCTTTGGTGATAATCAAATTACGTCTGCAAAGCTGCACATATATATATATATATATATTTTTAAAAAAACACACTTTCCAAATATAAAATCCACAATCGCTCCCCCCTGTTTAAAAAAAAAAAAAAAAAAGGTACTCCGGCGTGCGCTGCTCACTCTCCTCGTGACCACACAGCTCAAATACTGTCCGAGGCGACAAACAGGTACATCAATTTGGGGCGTGATGAGAAATTCCCTTTAGGTGACAACGAAATGTACATGCCATTAGATCAGCTGCAGTATAGTGTGATGAAATAAATTGAAGCCAAACAGATGGAAGCTCGGGGCCCCCGAACAGGATGAGACTGTCAAAAAGGTGCTCCGCTCTACCTGTTGTTGTGTAACACTGCCACCCTTTGGACGAGCACAGAACTGAGAGAACGCAGACCATAAACACGCCGTTTGATCGCATGGATCCAGTCGGGGTTAATTCTTTAATTAATTTTATTCCATAAAACAGTGAGAGAAAAAAATGGCAGTTCAGTCCTTTAAAAAAATATTTGTATTTTTTTTTTTTTTTTTTTACAAATAGGAAACATCCAGTTAACAGAACAATTTAATCAAAACATTTAGTTTAGAGGTAGTTCTGGTCATCTTATGTATAATTATTTTATAGTAAAATACCAAAATAAACACTTACAAGGTCTGCAGTTATATATTTTGTATTATTTTTTTTATTGTTTAATAGTATTTGCACAACAGTTCTGGATGATAAAGATTATTTTTTATTATTGTTTTATTAATATTATGGTTACTTTTGCTACTATTATCATTATAATCATCATTATTGTTGTTGTCATTAATGTTTACTTGTCCTTATTGTTCTTTAGTCTACACAATGGTACACAAAACCAATCACAGGTTTATGAACAGCAAAATCTGTTTGCACGAGACCGACATCCGAGCGAGCGTGGCGCGCGTCAAGGGGCGCGCGCCCCGGAATGACGTCAGCCGCGTTGCGTGAGGGAGCAGCTGTGTGTACACACGCGCACGGCGCAGCAGGGCCTACAGCCGCAGCGCCGACGGGAGGACAGCAGGGAGCGGGTTGCGCATGCTAGCGGGTGCGTGTCACTTTCATATTTGTCATATTCTAACATTTATTATTGTGATCATTGTGCTTTCCGCGCGGTGCCGCGAGCGCGGCGTTGTGTCCGTTGCGGCGGCGGCGCGGCGTTGCGTTGCGCGGACGCGTCGTGGTCATATTCTATACGTGTCCACATATGCGCATTCATCACGATGTGCATGTATCTCCGTTATTGAGGTGCATCGCGTAATAAATAAATAAATAAATAGTAAATAAATATAATAACCCATCGCATGAAAACGAGCCGTGACGCGCGAGCTGTAAAAACGTGATTATTTATTCATGCGGCGCGTGATGGACAGCTGGTGATTCTGCACTTCTGAGAAAAAAAAAAAACATGTTAAATTAATACAATACAAAAACAACCTTCCATGAGACACGTGAACGCAGCTGGGAGGGGACCTACGTCACACCTCATGAGCATTAATAACAGATGTTCTTTATATATTTGTCATAATAATAATAATAATAATATCTGTTAAATACTCGTAATAGCGTTTTGCGATATTGATTTTAACTCCCAGCTCGAATCAGAGGGGCGTTTTCTCAGTTTTTGTTGTGAATTATGAAATAAATTGGGTGCAGATGAGGTTTTGCTTCCAGTAAAAAAGTGTCAGAATTACTTGACTGCTAAACGGGTTCTAGTTAAAATCAGACTGAAATATTCAGCATTAATAGGCGTCATAAAAAGTTAAATATTTGCAAAGCTAGAACTGACAGTAAAGTGTTCTGACTTTTGCTTGCATAAAATTTAAAAAAACATTAAAATAGTGCTACCACTGTTCCCAGGCCCTCCATAATCCTCTTTCTGTTATCCGTTTGTCTGCTTCCTCCACAGGTAATCTCAAAAGATGGAGGGAGGAAACTTGTGAGTATAAATATATATATATATATATATATATATATATATATATATATATATATATATATATATATATATATATATATATATATATATATATATATATATATATACATACACATACACACACACACACACACACACATCTATGTTTACAACCAATGAATTAGTTCTTCCCAGAATGCACCAGTCCAACGTGCCGTCTGTCGTTGCAGCGGCTACCCCCAAGACTACCTGGACCGCTTCATCCAGAGCCAGGACTCGTCGGTGGTGAACAAGTTCCAGCGGAGGTACTGGAAGACCAAGCAGACGCTCATCAAGGTCACCGGGAAGAAGGAGGACGAGCACGTGGTGGCGTCGGATGCGGACCTGGACGGCAAGCTGGAGGTGAGGAGGGGTGGGGGGCTGGTGAGGGGGAGGGGGGGGGGGGTCAGGAAATATTAAGAAGCACTGGAGACTCTTTCCCTTCAGGCGGTTACTAAAATGGCTTTTTGATTCACTGGTGCCGGTATCTGCTGGAGGCTTACAGCGTACATTAGGCTGACGTGGCTCCATCCCGGGAGCGAAGTGGCTGGAATCAATACCTCATATAGACGCCGGAACATCCAGCCTCAATTTAGGCCGAGATAAAAACTGGATATTAACGTGAGGGATCACGAGCTTCGAAAAGCTTTGATGTGACATTTCGACACTTCTATTTAAAAAAGAAAACAAGGTTTTTTGACAAGGTGGCATGACAGAAATCACCTCCTCTCTCTGCTGTTGTTTCAGTGAATACACTCTGACGGCATTGTGTGTCGTAAAAATAGATTTCCCCACCAGTTGCTCTTCCTCTCCGAGGTGCAGCTGAGACCAATTGTCCGTTTAGCATCAGCGCGCTCTCGCCTCTCACTCCGGGAAGTATTCTGGCCGATTGAGACTTTTTCTTAACTGAAATTGAATATACTCGTCGTATTCGGGTCTCATTTACCAACGAGGAGCCGGCCTTTTGACCCCGTCTACTCTGCAGGTCTTCCACTCCATCCAGAGAACATGCATGGAGCTGCTGAAGGTCATCGAACAGTACCAGAGGAGGATCTGCTGTAAGTATATATAAAAAGAAGGAAAACTGTCCACATCTCGATCCCCTAAACGAGAGCAGTTCTTAACATGAATGTCCATGCGTCCCTCCGGTACAGATCTCTCCCAGGAGGAGAACGAACTGGGTCGCTTCCTGCGCTCTCAGGGCTCGCTGGATAAAACCAGGGCTGGAAAGATCATGCAGGCCACAGGGAAAGCCCTCTGCTTCTCCTCCCAGCAAAGGTACACGCAACAGACGGGAGGTTCTTCACCGAGAGGGACGAACTAACGTTTGGGTCCCTGTTATTGACTCGACCATTTGGAGGAGCACGGTTTTATCATCCAGTGACATCGATGCTTGGTTTAACCCCCCCCTGTCCAGATTGGCCCTGAGGAACCCTCTGTGCCGCTTGTACCAGGAGGTGGAGACCTTTCGCTACCGGGCCATCTCGGACACGTGGCTGACGGTGAACCGGATGGAGCAGTCCAGAACCGAGTACCGCGGAGCGCTGCTGTGGATGAAGGACGTGTCCCAGGAGCTGGATCCAGACACTCACAAGCAGATGGAGAAGTTTCGCAAGGTTGTACGAGTCGCTTTACGAAGCGTGTACACAATATTTTTTGCTTTTTTTGTTAAATTCTGTCAATCGCTGCTTGGAAGAATAACAGGAAACAGTGGAAAATGTCCATCACAAGCGCCCGGAGGAGGCGTCTTATTGCTACACACAAAGATATTCATATATGAAAATATTCAGAATATCATCAACTAAATGAGTAATTGACAAATTGTTTCAGCCGATATTTGATGGAATACCTGAGGCAACACAAAGCAGGAAAACATAGTTGTTTTTGTCCCCAAAATAATGCCACTAGAGGGCAGAACGCGTCATCAAATGTGGGTCCACAGCATGCTCTTTTCTTATCCTTTATACATATTTTAAATAAATAAATAAATATATATATATATATCTCGATCTCAGGTTCAGGCCCAGGTGCGCACGACCAAAACAAGCTTTGACAAACTGAAGACGGACGTCTGCCAGAAGGTGGACCTGCTGGGAGCCAGTCGCTGCAACCTGCTCTCCCACGTGTTAACCACATATCAGGTATAACACACCCCACTTGTTTGCATACACATCTATTGACCTTAAAAAACGTGGCCTCCGCTTGTTCCACCGTTTCAGACGACACTGTTGCACTTCTGGGAGAAGACGTCGCACACCATGGCGGCCATTCACGAGAGCTTCAAGGGCAGTCAGCATGACGAGTCCTCCGGCCTTAAGGTCAGAGGTGCCTCTTGACCTGCGCAGACCAGATCTAGAGCCGGTCCTGCACCTTGAGAGTCTGTAACCGGGGCGCTCTGTGACTCTTTCAGACGGACAAGCTGGCCAAGAGGAAAGGGAAGAAGAAAATTAAAGCCGAGGCCGGAGACGGAGAGAAAGCCGAGACCACGGACGACCAGTGAGTTTACCGTCCTGATCTTTCCTCGTGCAGGTAGACCGAACACGTGCACGCCCACACACACACACACACACACTCGACCGGTCTGAAGGGTGTTTCGACACAGCTGCTGCTTTTGTGTTTGCGTAACAACGGGAATGAACCGATCTTCTGTTTGTCATGTTTGCAGACTCATCTCACTCGTAAATGAAAACACCAGAGAAGGTAAAAAAAAAAAAAAAACACACTGTTATTATAGTATTCATATAATATGTCAATAAAACTGCAACTAACCACGTTTTTCATGAGTCAAAATCGCATGCTGATTATTTTCTTGATCAGGTGATCCGTGTTTAAAATGTACAATAAATTGTGAAAAAGTTTCAATATATTAATTTTACTAACACAGAAGACTAAGAAGAAGAAAAAAAGAATTTTAACATTTGAGAAGTTGGAACCAGTGATTTTTTAAAATTTGATAATAGTTTGTTCATTTAGAAATTACTTTAACAACCGGACTGATTCACGAAAAGCCCCCAAAAAAAAAAAAAAAAAATGAAATGACAAACACAAGCTTGAATGATAGAATTAAGATAAATCTGCCCGCTCATTCTCAGGTATAAATTATAAGACCGCCTCTCCGTCGGAGGAGAAGGACGGCATGGCCTTCCTGAACGACATCCTGGGCGGCATGTCCGTGGACGACGGAGACTTCTCGCGAGAGTGGACGGAAGTGTTCGGAGAACCCGACGACGACGGAGCGAGCGCGGCAGCGGCGGCGTGGGGTCGACCGGCGGAGGCCCAGCAACCGGAGAGCGCCTTCTTCCTCCCGTCTCACCTGTTGGACCAGAGCTTGAACGCCCAACAGTCGTGCCTCTCAGGTCAGAACACGAGTCAGAATATGAAGCTTTTATTTGTGTCACTTGAGGTTTCCACCACTCTCTTCTAGCTTTAAAAACATCCAAATAAGCCACCATTATACTAATTTGATCACTAATGTAGTACAAAACATTTGTGAAACCCATGACTGTCAATGCAATAGCAGGAGGCCATAACAACGTGGCCATTGCATTCACCAGAAGGTAATGGCCGACTACTTTCCATTTCATCTGGGCCCGGGCACGAGCTGCTAGCACCCCATCTGGTTTTGTGGATTTCCAGCTTGGAGGAGTGAGTAGCTCCACTATAATAAAAAATAAAAAGAGGAGGTTTCAGTGTAGTACAATTGGTCTGAACTTCTGAACACGACTATACTGGTTTTGGAGTCAGTGACATGGTCGAGGGGATCCAAGTCCAGCTGGTACTTGGAGCTCTGAACAATCTCGGCCTTTTAAAAAAAAACAGATGTCGGGACATATTCCACCTGCTTGAATTGAAGTTACACATCAAAGTCCAGATTTCAGGACCACAAATTAATTTAACTGTTAACAAAATATATATAATAATTAATCCAGTAGGATCTGAAGCTGTAGTCACATTCAAAGAGAAGATTTCTCAAGCATTTTCTTGTAAAAAAACCCCCCAAAATAAACATTAAACATCTTAATAAACATCAGGACTTGCAGAAAGTGTAATTGGAGGGATGGGGGGAGACTTTAAGCCTCTATTTGGAGCATAAATCTGCTACATGGCATTTAGTGCTGCTACATTTAATTGTATTGATGTATTTTCTAAAATGCATAAAAAGGACGAATTTGACCGAAACCAAACCACAAAGTTGCAATCGCAACTTCTGGCCCGTCTCTAATCAACCGCCGCTGATGTGATTTTTTTTTTTTGCCGTGACACGTTTTTGATTATTATTGCTTCGCACAATATTCTTCCACAGCAGCGAGCGCGAGACGATTTAAAAAAAAAAAAAAACGCTCTTGAAGCCGACCATTAAATCAAAAGAATCCGTGTCCTACATTTCAGATCGGGCGGGCGTCGCCCCGGCGAAGGATCCCTCATCTGGAGCCAATCAGAACCCGGATAAGCCGGCAGTGAAAGGTAGGTCCAGACGAGTAAAACAGATGAAAGGAGCTTGAAGAGAAAAAGACTCAAAAAGAAAGAAAACTGGGTTTATGGGTCCTTTTCAAAAGAATTTGTGGGTCGTTTCCATTCGTAAATCTGGATATCAGCCATGCAGGACTTTTTAGGAGGAGATTTTTCTGAGTGTAATCTTCTCGACTCCTTTCACAGAGAACGTGGGGACGTCCAAAGACCTCTCGGCGTGGTTCAACCTGTTTGCCGATCTGGACCCCCTCTCCAACCCCGACGCGGTCGGCAAGACCGACAGAGAGCACGAACTCCACAACGTGTAGTTCTTCCTCAGCGGGCCGGTCTGAAAGGGGCACCTTGAGGGAGGGTGGTGGTCTGAAAGGGGGCACCTTGAGGAGGGGTGGTGGTCTGAAAGGGGGCACCTTGAGGGAGGGTGGTGGTCTGAAAGGGGGCACCTTGAGGGAGAGTGGTGGTCTGAAAGGGGGCACCTTGAGGAGGGGTGGTGGTCTGAAAGGGGGCACCTTGAGTGGGGGTGGTGGTCTGAAAGGGGGCACCTTGAGGAGGGGTGGTGGTCTGAAACGGGGCACCTTGAGGGGGGGTGGTGGTCTGAAAGGGGGCACCTTGAGGGGGGGTGGTGGTCTGAAAGGGGGCACCTTGAGTGGGGGTGGTGGTCTGAAAGGGGGCACCTATGTTTGGGAGTTTTTGCCAATTTTTTTAATTCATCATTCGGTCGTAAATTAAACATCTTTAGGTTGTGATAATACTGGAAATATTAAATAGCTGGAACTTCTTGTTATAACAATATATATGTGGTAAATGTCCCTTATTATATTGACACACTGTGCCATAATATCTTATAATAAAAGTGTTGACGATATTAAACTCGTACTACAATGACAGATCATTAAAAGTATATTATAAGAAAGACAAATATATTGTTACAACAAGTAGAAATGTTCCTGTTATTTTCATGAAAAGGGGGATTGATCTTTTTATTAAATCTGCTGAAACCTGTAAAGTTTAGCATGGATACCTCAGATCGTCTGGAAGAAGAAGCCTTCGACATCAGCTGCCTTGAATATTTGTAGTCGAGTGGCGTTCGTGCTTTATTTCCCATTCTCATTACTGAAAATGTACTTTTGAGGAAAAAGTACAATTGCCGATGTCGCCAATAGGTTTTAATTTATAAGTCATGCTTTTAAAATGAGTTTGCTACATGCTGTATTTTCTTTAAATATGGTCCAGCATTAATTTATTCCTGCATGTTGCATGTTATCCAGTAAAAAAAAAAAAAAAAAAAGTGTGATTGAATGAAAAATGCATTTATAATTAATGTGACATTTTCAAAAATCAGTGCGTCATATATTTTGTGTCTATTATTTGAGCTCATTAATGGGAAATATTATGCAGATAAACCAACTGGAGAGTTGGATCATCATGTTTTTACTGATTTGACTACAATGCTGCATAAATTGAATATATATAAAAATCAGAATAAACGCCTTAAACTGATCACGAATCTACAATATAGAACCTCGTAATTATTTGATTCATTATAAAATGTATTTATTGTGAATGTATCTTGTTGCAATTTAGCCACGTGTCATTTTTTCTTTTTTATGTTCAAGCCATGTGACATTTGTTAATATTTAAAAATCATATCCAAACACATGAATCGGCTTACCGTGACTCCTATTTGAATACTGGTATTAGTCTCCGTGTCCCGTCTATGGAAAATATTATATACCAATCAAATTTTTTTTGTTGCTTTTCTTTATTGAAAAAGAAAGAAAGAAAAAAAAAACACACAAAATCTACATAAAAATGCGTAATACACAGTAGAACTGAATCATCATCGTCGTCGCCAAACATGGCAACCATTCCTTAACGGCGCTGCACGATGAGCTTGTGAATAATAAAAAAAAAAAAATTAAAAAAAAATCAGAATTAGTACGATTGGAACTCGTAAAAAAAAAAAGAGCCGCGAGCAGGAGGAGAGTTTTTAATTTGTGTGGAATGTGTTGCATATGGTTCTTCTTATTGTCTGCGTGCACGTGGCTCAATAGACCGAAAGCTTTTTGGAATGAAACATTTAGTAGTTTATCTTCGAATACGTCCCCGTGGTGCATCTGTGTGTGTTATTTATTTATATATATATATATATATATATATATATATATATATATATATATATATATATATATATATATATATATATATATATATATATATATATATATATAGCAAAACTGCGTTTCACAAAAATAGTTAGTGTAGCTTTACTTCAAAAACAAACAACAAAATATCTATTTACACGCTTCTGATTGTTTTTAACTTACAAATTGGTCTTAAAAAAAAAAATAAAATAAAAAAGTAGTGATTATCATCTCACTTCCGAAGTAAGTGCTTAGATTTGGTAAATAACGATTATCGCCCCGTGTTTGAAACACTGAAACCGATGTTTAGACGGCGCTGAACTAAAACACAAAACGCAGAGAAAACGTTCCGCTTCCGCCTCTCGTGTCCAAAATACGCGACGGGGGGTCCCCTCCCCGACATCGTTTTGCAATTTGCTTTGGTACGTATTTAATAAAAAACAATGACGTATCCCGTCAACGCCTCAGCTCGGGAGGCTGTAGCTTACGTGGCTCGCACCAGGACTCGCGGTCGACCTCTGGAATGTGTCGTTAGCACCTGAAACTCTAACCTGAACAGGTCAACGCGGAGAAAAAAGAAGAAAAAAAAAGTTGATTCGGTCCCGGGGGAAATACAAAAATATGTCTAATTTCTGCAGAAAGTCTTTGAGGAGGAGAACGTCATAAACACTCTTGGGGAGGGGGGGGGGGGGGGTCACATGACCTGAGTTATTGTTCTCTGTAGTGTGGGGCATGACAACAAGGCATTGTGTGTGTGTGTGTGTGTGTGTGTGTGGGCGAGTGGGGGTTGTGTGCTTGTTTTTTTGGTGACTGAAAAATCACACCTGTCATTTAGCTTTTTTTTTTTGTGATGAGCTAATTAATAGTGATCAGACTAGAAAAGCAGATCTCGGCTCGTCTGCTGGTTTTCACCAAGACAATGTGCTACAAAACACAAATAAAAAAATAGGTCACGGCCTGTGTGGTTAACGTGGAGGCAACGTGTAGCATATCAAGATGTTGTAAACACATGAAACGGGGCATTTCCCATCCTGTCATAAAAGCGTATGTATATGTATTCAGATGTTAGCACGCTGAACAGCTAATAAGCCGGTTAGATAACACGAGTGGTAAATGTTTCTCTGAGTTTTCCTTTTTTTCCCCCCAACTTTCTCCAGCGTGATAAAACTGCCGGTGTCACATAAAAAAAGATTATTTGAGCAGTCTTTTTCTTCGCTTATGGGCATTTCATGGTACAGAGGAGGCGGGGCGATGTTAGCGGTGGGTGAAGGGAGGCGGCGCCCAAGGACGCTCTGAAGTCTGAACAACAACGACCAAACTGTCTGGTACCCTTATTGTAGACCTGAGGCACTCCCAGTGTGCAAGGACCTTTTAAATTTTTTTGTGTGCGTGTTTTTTGTTGTTGTCGTTGTGAAGCCGTACCACCCCGACTTCACTGCGGCGTTCCAGCCGTCAGGTGGTTTGGTCGAGAATACCTGAGGACTAGCTGGTGAGGAGGACTTGTGGCGAGCCGTCTTTCCCCGCGTCGACGCTCTGGCCGTCTGCGCCGTCGTCTGCGTTCACGCCGGCGCAGACGACGGCGGAGGCCGGCGGCGCGACGGCAGGAGAGATGGGGGAGAGTAGGGAGGAGCAGAGGAGTTTGACGGGGCAGAAGGCGGAGCCTCTGGGAATGAAGTTCACCTTGTTTTTGTCGGGGCACGAGAAGAGGGGGAAGCCTTTTGATCTGCCGGACCTGAAGAAATAATAATAATAATTAAAAAAAGAAACGCTCAATACTTTCGCCTGTTAACTTGCATTTAATCAAAACCGTCATATGAATGGAAAACTGTTTATCCCACACCAGCTTGTTGGCTTCGGCCCATCCTGCCAACAGGATCTTAAAAGTATGCGAGATAATAAACGGCATCTATTGTTTTTCCTTTTAATGATCAGTGCACACACATGGTGCATTTAAAAAAAACTAATTAAAAACACCTCAAATACATTTTTTAATGAGAATACTACTTACACCATCTCCTCAAACACTTTGACCCTCTCACAGCCCTCTGGAGGTTCCCGTTTGAACATGTAGCTGTTGTTGGGTTTGGGCGATGTGGCAAACTTGGGAAGAGGAGAACTGCACAAACCGTCTGGAAACATAAATAAATAAAAACTTGATTACCAAAAACATACGTCTGCGCCGTCCATAAAGAGAAGTTAACGTTCGAATGTCGTGTGCTTTGGTTGAGGTTTTCGAAATGACTGATGAATCATATTTTATGGCGTTATCACCCTTATATAAATCTAGATAATGGTTATATCAAAGGGATGTCGTAAAATGGAACATGATGATGTGCAATAGTCCCACCAAGCACAGACAAAGCCCTCTTTAAGCATTCTGCAGTTTATAACAAAAAGAAAAGAGGGTGAACCTTTTATCTTAAATATTTAATGGTTCTTTTAATTGAAGTCAGTCACGAATAACCGTAACAGGTCGACAAGTACATAACCATAAAGTACTCTGGTTCAATACCCTGTGAAAGCTTTTAGTGCGCATATTGTTGTCCATGTCTCCGTCATGGTTTATTAAGCCCAGCTTACATAATTTAAATTATAATTTTGACCAATAATGAGTTGAAGTCTCAGCTCCACGTAGCAGCGAAAATCAATAAAACTTTTACTGCTTATATTGTTGAGTCTTAAAAGAGTTCTCCATTGATTTGGCATTGCACTCATGTTTGAATCAGAGACGGTTACTTTTATTCCACACATTTATTTTTAAACATGGATGCCTACATTACCCACAATGCAACTCAACCGATGACAAGTTTGGGCAGAGGTTCAGGTGTGCGAGTGAATTTAAGGCTTCGTACAACTCCCGAGCTCTGTGAACGGGCTTTGATGTATAGAACTTCCTCTAAAGCTGCAAATAAAAATTACACACACACACACACACACACACCTTTGTCAATTTCCTCTGCAGAGCACGGGCTTCCATCACCAGAGTGGGCGTGGTCAGAGCTGCGGGGGCGGGGCGACGGGCTGGAGTCGCCACTCGAGGGGGCCTGCGTGTCCGTGTCACGCGTGTCCCCGCTGCCGTAGCGATGCGGCGGAAAGGGGGCGCGGCGGCCGTCCACCGCGTCCATGGCCTGTGAGGTCAGAGGTGACGCGTTAGTGTGCATGCTTTCCTAAAATGTCAGAGGGGTGGAGCTTAGCGTTCAGACACAATCATAACTCAAAAGGTTACGTTAAAACCACACAACGTGGTCCTGTTCCTGATGTCACTCTGGGGTTAAGAGCATCAGCTAAAATGTCCTGAATTTAAGAATGACTGGAACTGAAGAGTCTCTGTGGTGTGTGTGTGTGTGTGTGTGTGCCCCCAAAAGGGCAATTGGAGAAGCAAACGCCACACTGTAATATGAACAGTGTGATGTGCAAATGGTAGAGCAGGAAGGTGAAGCACAGCACGTTGTAAATCTGTAGTGGTGCGCATGTTTAAATGTGTGTGTGTGTATGTATATATGTGTGTGCGTGCGTGTGTGTATCTTTCTAAGAAGGGGAGTTTTACAGACCTGCCAAGGTTTACTACCCCACACCAGAAAGGATTTAAGGGCGTCCTCGCCTCTAAGCAGTTTAATTTAGTGCGGGTGAAAATATATAACCCGATAACCTTTTAGACCATGTATGTAGCTCATTTTTATATCAGCTGCACTGGTTGCATTTCATTAAAAATGCACTTTGCAGACAATCATTTTCACCAATTTGAACAACTTTCCCCCTCTTAGCTCCTCATATTTACCGTCTGAATCTGGCATTCAACCCACCTGGCACAAAAGAGAAGGCTTAACCGTAAATGGATAAATTAGGTGGCGTTAGGCGAGTTTAGATAGACAAACTAAACTGACACATTTACAGTTCAGCAAACACAGAAGCAGCTTGACCTCGTTGCGCGTGTGTGTGTGTGTGTGTGTTTACACATCCCTACCTGTATCCCCTGCTCCCAGTTCTCTCTGATAAACACATTTTCTAGCTCGTGGTTGATGCCCTCCACACTGCTCGGCACCCTGCATATGAGGGGTTTGGGCACGGGGATTGTTGACGGGGCTGGTGAAGTTCCCTTGTACTGCAAAGACAAGAATATATGATGTACACGTAAAAAAATAAATCGTCTCGTCGTTCAGAGTGATTGCGCAAATCGAATACGTCTCAGACTCCGCGGCACTGAGATCTGTCGGCCGATCGAGTTTCGTGAGATATTTAAATGAGCGGAGGCGTTTTTTGGGAGTTTTTTTGAATGTGTGCCGTTGCATCTGTTAATGAATGAACTGCAAACAAGGAGAGGACAGGGCATGCCCGGACACATTCCCTCTCTCCTCTTTTGACACAACTGATCAGAAGGGACTCATTAACTAGACCTCCTCAGTCAAACACGGTGCAATAATCATAATAAACAGAGTTTATTATGATAAAAATAGTCTGAAAGGCGCATGCAAAACGGGGCTGTAAAAATACAAGCGGGCACTCGCCAACAGTTTATATTTATTGCACCCCGATAACCTCCAGCTTTTTAAACTACAACTATTTACACCGATAGCAAATGAAAAGTGAAACACCGATTAATAATTTGTTATGATTAACAGAGCCACCTTGCTTAACCCTGGTTATATTCATATTCTGTTATCTTAGTCACCAGCTTATCGGGGTTAAAACTTGCATCACCAAAGTCAGTTGTTATTGTTTTCACCTGCAAAAGAACACCGCTTGCCTCTGGTTCTGGCATGAATAACTCACCTGCGGTTGGCTTGCGGCGCCATGCTGCGCCTGCTGCTGCAGCAGCTGCAGTGAGCTCTGCTCCCGGTCTTTGTTCTGCCGGCTGACCTGTTTGCTGCGCTGCAGCTGCAGTCTCAGTTTAGCAATCTGCTGGGAAGGAAAAAGGAACGCCGCTTCAGCAAAATGGACGGATCGCAATATTACTGTCGCCGTGGGAAATTTGAGTGAAGCTGGAAGGTGAGGAGCATATTTGCTGGGTGTGTAGGGCTTCATAGATGCAAACGGGGGATGATTGTCATCAATTTTAAACAATAAAAGTACAAAATGTCTGTTACAATCACCTTAAGATCAAGGAGAACTTGTTTTCTTCAACCAACAGTATCGAACCCCAAGATATTCCATTTGTTATGTCAAGGCAATAAAAAGCTGCACATTTTCCCCATTTCGAGAAGTCGAAACCATCAAAAGTTGCATTTGCGCTTCAGGAAAGTTTGCTTAAACAATCATTAGTTGCAATTAATTTGTTAAATCAATCAATTCGCTGCAGCTCTACTTGCATGCATTTAAACGCTGGCCTAGAAATTATATGAAAATAGTGATTTTACTCCTTTTTCCAGCAGCTGACAACCTACATCGATAACAATATTGCGTTTGTCAAAAATAATATTTTCTCATAATTTTCTAGATGGCTGATTATTGTGGCGTGCAACATTAATACGGCACTTTTTCCCACAAATTCACATAGATGGACTTGACTAGTGTTACAGGGAACTATAGTGCGTATGATCAGCCACACGTGTGACGAGGAAACGTGTCAATGGGCGTCACTGCATCTGGCCTAAAGACAGGATACCCTTTGTGAGCCCAACAGACTCCGTTGGACTGTGCAGACAAGGTGTGGTCTCCAATGCTGATCTCGTAATCCCGGCAACACAGTCAACAAAGAGACTCGCTCTGTTCACACATCCTCCCACACATCACAGAGGTTAGAGAGCTGGAATACAGTTCACTGCATTCATCGAGTGACCGGAGCAGTCGATAACGACAAGTCCAGAGAGAGAGAGAGAGAGAGAGAGAGAGAGAGAGAGAGAGAGAGAGAGAAAGAGAGAGAGGTTTTCCTGGCTGCGTTCCTGCGATTGATCGTGCGGGCCAAAGCCCACGGCTTGTCTGCAGAATGTATAACACTTAATTACCCAATCGGGCATCGTTTTAGTGTCGACAACGTTCACAACTGGATGTGATTTATGAAACGTTGAGATCACACCGCTGCGAGTCCATAGCCAGAACACACACACACAGTGGCTGGATCTATTAAAATGTGCCCCCCCCCGCCCCCCGTCACAATAAAAGCGTGAATATTTCTTGTCTCCACAATTTAATAGTAATACGTGTGAAATATAAATTGTTGATGTGTCCCTTAATGCGCTTTAGTGCGTGACCTTAGCCGTGTCAGGTGACCTTAGCAGTGTCAGGTGACCTTGGCCGTGTCAGGTGGCACGCGGTCAGCGAGGTGAAGGCTAAGCCCATTGCAACATTGACCTACCATAGCTGTGTTTTATGAAGTTTAACTTATAACAAAAACACCAGTTTGGTCATGAAATAGAATGTAGTTCTGCATACTGGTCTTTACGTCTGGTTGAAGTATATTCTTTAAAGACTAAAATTATGATTTTTTATCTAGTCAATGCTAACAAAAACCCTTATATTTTGAAACTAACCATTGCTGACGCACAGTTATTAGATTGTGTATTGGAAACCAGGAAAGCATTAATGTCCATTGTGTTGCTTTTAAGGCTTTTAAGTAACACGAATTACCCTGAATAAGTTCACTCAGTGCACGCAAAGAGGGAACAATACGACTGCGTCACCCTTGAGGAGGTGCTCCTGCACCGTCTCGCAAAAAAACAACCGGCCATAATGAGATGCGAGGCTGCAGTTTGAGTGGGGAAACCGGGGGGGGGGGGGGGGAGAAGGAGGTTAAATTTAGACTGTGGTCTGGAGAGTTGGAGAACTAATAGCTCTGTGTGGTCTGCTGGTCGGCCACCAAGCCCAGCAGATAGACAGGAGTGGAAACCAACCTTTAATGGAGCATAATACTAAAAGGCTGACCTCAGACACTGACACATTAAACACATTTTGAATGAATGGAATGAATCTCTCAAATGACAAAAACACTCTTTGAACCGGCTGCATGCATGTTGTTATTTTTTTTTTAAACCAGTCTTTAGAGGCCGGAACAAGAGCGCTGAACACTACTTCACTCTGTTAATCCACCGTCTGCTGAAGCGAGGTCAAGACAGGTGAATCTACCTCTTTGAGGTGGTCCGCGCTGCCCCAGGAGGCCGACCGCTGGTGAGGACTTCCCTGTTCTGCTCCCTCGTCGATCCAGAGACCCGGAGTCTGAAACGCAGCAACACACGCAGACACGTTAACCACGTCGTTGCACAACTCGGTATTATTGTGCACGTCTTGCGTTGCGTCGGCACACACACACACAAAAGATGAGTATGATGTCGTCCCGCACAACAGAATAAGTTTCCAAGACATCCAAATAGAACACATTACATGGCCCTCGAAGCCGAGGATTAACTAACCTGCAGTTCCTGAAATGTGTTTACGTGGCAGGTTGGTCGAATGTTTACAGAGGTCAGATAACTGGAAGGTCACAGATGTAGCCCTTGTTGAGTTATTTATTTATTTTACTCATTCATTCATTCATTTGCACAATGAAATAGATATGTACACACATTCATAAATACATATACTCAAGATGAACATGAATAAAAAATGTTGAAAAGGAAATTAAAGCTTGTGCAGGAAACTAAAAGCTTATCCAAAAGACTTCTCCTAAAACGCTGATGTGCTATTAACATTGTGAAGTCTCTCAGGATGCGAGCGCCAACTCGATAGTTAAAAAAAAAAAAAAAAAAAAGAGAAGTAAAAAAAGGAAGGTGTGTGAAAGCAGTAATGAGTGCCTTGGGCTTCAAAAGCAAAAAAAAAATAATCTGGAATCAATGTAAATTTTTTTTAAAGAAATGGAGGAAAAAAACCGGTCACGAGATACCATCCGGAAAAAGGAAAGCACTACTTTGAACAGGAAAAACAAAAGTCTTAGCGTGTTTGATTGCTTCCATTAGTAAGCCGGGTTAAGAAAAACACATACACATTTGGTCTACAAGCTCAAACAGACTAGTACATTACAAAATCTATTTAAAAAAAAAAATATATATATATATATATATATATTTTTTAAACTTATTTTTAAAGACTTATTAAAAAAAAAAATTAAAAAAAAGAAAGGTCAACGAGTCTACAGAGAATTTCCGTGTCCTTCGTGCACCAATAAGAAAAAACATCTGATATACAAAATGCTCCCCACCAGAGAACATAGAGGCACTTCTGTCTCACTGAAGATGCCTTTTAGACCTCTACTGCATAAACAAGGAAACGGTTAAATTATGTAAATATATGCAAAAGCAGAAACAGACTGAGGATGTTTCAGAGGGCTGAAACCACATAAACCCCCCCCCCCTCCTATGATTATGCATATCAACAGCGCCTCTGGTCCTCAAACATCTGACGCGTCAAGGCCAGCACAGTAGAGCGAAACATCTTAAATGTCAGTGTCTCCACACTGCCTTTATGTCTGACCCCACACAAAACAGAAAAACCTCTATGTGCCTCGCACAAGCCTTTCGCCCTACGATATGGAATATCGCACTGCGAGTAATGAGGAACACCCGTGAAGCCGTTTGCCCCCCCTCACCCGGAAAAAAAAAAAAAGAAAAGAAAAGGACAGCGAATTAAATGGGTGCTTGTGCTCCGATAAAAAAAAAAAAAAAAAAGGGGACCACTGTGCTCGGGGCCACGGTGGATGGCAGATGTGCAGCTAGCCTTTAGCATTAGCATTTTGACCTACGGAATGGCTCGTGCCCCCGCTAGATGCCACACATGGAGGGACTCGACGCTGCAGCTTAATCTGCGTGTACAGGATGCAGATTGCTGGAGAAATAGGGGGGGCAGCGAGGCTTTATGGAGTTGTGGATTTAGCCGTTGAGGGAAAAAAAACTAAAAAGTTCTCACAGATGTTCTATGACGTCCAATGAGGAATGCGGCCTTGCTACGTGTTACTCGGCAGTGCGGCGTGTTACGTGTAGGTTTTCACAGGACTGACGCAACATTTTGAATATTTTAAAAACACAATATCATTTCATTCAGATATTCAAAAACGTGGTATTTTTTTCTCCGTCTCCAAAGTCTTGCTTCATTCTCATGAAGCTTAAAAATCACATTAATCCTTTTTTTTCTTTATTTGATGTACGGCAATGAATGTGTGCTTTCAGTCGAGTCCTTCGGTATACACACACAAACACACACACACACACAAAAGAACACTGCAGTAAGAATTCAGCCTGCAGCTTGTACACTAATTAGTTTTAATTTTTAGCAAACATTGAAACAAATATCAAGCTTGCGGGGTTTAGAAATCCATTCCAAAACTGAACACACAAAAAAGGCCTTTTTACATTAATCAAAGCTTTTGTTTTAAATCCCCCAAAACACTCACAACTTTGGAGAAGTCAACAGGTAGGTCACTTTACTATGGCGGATCTCTCAGTAAGACCGTTAGAAATACTGCAGGCTACACCTTTCTTGATTGACAGCTCCCCGCCCCGCCTCCCCCTGCCTTCCGCCTAAAACAAATTGTCCGTTAACAAGAACACACACACACACACACCTTTATTTACCTCAGAACCCCCTATTATCACGCTAGCTGGGGAGCTTCCGGCCTGCGTTGTGTGCTTTGTAGACTTGTGTCGGTCTGATAATGTGCTGCTGTGCAGCTACAACTCTTGTTACCGTAGCCTGCAGCTCTGCTTCCCATTATGAATCCCACCCAAAAGGGTTACATGCAGGCAACATCCTCAAGAATCCAGCTCTGTTCCAAAGCAGGAAATAATAGCCGCGCTTCAATAGAATTTCAGGGGAGCTTGTGCTGGTTTGTTAAGATTGCGTGTCGAGACACGCGAGCGGAGTGCCACTGCTCTCATTTGATGGAGTACAGAGATGAGAAGCTCCCATTTGTGCATTTGTTATCCCTACACGTCTTAAACTCACGTAGCATTACAGAAAATGCAGCATTTTTGTTGTTTGTTCTCACATAAAACATTACATGTGGATAAAAAAAAAGATGCAGTGATATCATATACCACATTAGACAGCGCCTACGTATAATTAATTGTGCGTGTCCCTCTTAAGACTGAGAGAAACTGGGCCGAAAGTTTACAGTGTTAGTTCCAAATGTGTGTCGTTTCATATGTCCTATGATGAGATGGTGTGCCGCGATGAGGACGGTTTTCCCACCGGTTGATAAACGTGACACAACACCGATGTTACCGAGTACAGCAGGCGTTACACAACAAGAGATACGAGTCGATGACGCTCAATCAACGCTTTGTTTCTTTGATCTATGAAACAAATGAGCTGCAAGCATGTCTTTTTAGCGAGATGGTTTCAGCGGATTCCCAGCAGTGCGAGACACTGCGGGCTACTTGCTTTGTCTTTCAGTTATGTTTTGCAGACTCCAGATTAGTTATTTCCTTTCGGGCAGAGAACGCAAGTCAGCGGTCAGCCGTCCGTCGTCTTTGTGGCGTGAACAAGTGCAACTTTTAAACAGAAGACGCGAGGTCGGGTCCGCAAAAGCGTTTGATCAGGGCGCCCGCCTTTGTGTCGGGTTCTCGGCCCTTTAATGTCGGCTTGGTGTGCGAGCGCTCTAATCTTCATACAGACACGCTCTGTGTTCTGTAACCACGGGGCCTAGGACTCTCAGACCTATCCCGGAAAACAGCGATTAGCATATGTATGGGCCCTCTGCTCCTCGACTCCCACACAAAAGGCGGGCGGGCCCGTGCATCCACGAAGGGCCAGGTGGCAAGCAGTGGGATTTCTCCTCCACACAGCCACAGCCTGGGGGACAGGTGCAAACAGCTTCACCTCCATGTGAGGCTACATAACAGCTCAAAAAAAAAAAAAAAAAAAAGGGAAAGGAGAGGCCGTCTTGAACTTGTGTAACGCACAACAAAAGAGGCCGGGGATCTTTTGTCTGCTGCCGTTGTTGTCTTATAGAAAAGAGCTGAGCCCAGGCCTTTTTTATTTATTTTTTTTTAAACAGGAAGTGGTCTTTCGCTATCCTTTGGGGAGTTTGTGCATTTAATCGTTCAAGGATTTTCAAGTGTGTCACACTCTCTCTCCCACTTCATTACGACATATGCCAAATGTTCCCCCCCACCCCCCAGCCCCATCTCAAAATTTCCACAGCTTTGAAAGACATAAATGTCTTGAACGGGATTTTCATTCTGGTCAGCCTTCAAGCAGATCTTTACTGATAATAGCTGTGCAATATGGTCCAGGCCATGTCACAGGCAAATATCACCATGTGTCAAAAATCACCGTGTACATGTGCCCAGACGGGGTTTTTTTCTCCCCCTGCAATAACATTTTTCAAGACCTGACAATTATCAAATTGATTTTCCATACTTGTCCAGTCTTTCCAGGGCTGCTAAGAAACCCTGTAATAAAGGAGGTATTTACTCTGTATACAGCCACTTCAAGAGATCGTGTAGGCCCTCCCACCACTTCCTCAGCCTACACACAAAAGAACTGCGAGACAAATGAAGGGTTAAAGGTATGAAGCCCATGCAAATTAGGCTTGGCGGTCTTCATTCAGACAGATGAAAGGCTTCTGTCAGCAAAGAGGGAGCAGCCCATGTCATGATCACGCATAGTCAATATTCTTTTATAACACAAACCCACCCAAAACTAACTACCCCCACCCAACGTTTGAGCTCTTAAGAGGAAAAACTGCATTTAGCCACCAGTCACATGGCAAGATTAGTGGGTGATGTGTGGGCTGCTGTCCAAGAATATACTGCCGAGGCTCAATATGAAATCCATGCGCAGGTCTTGTGGAGCGTTATAATATATTAAATGTCTGTCCGTCAGGGAATTATTTATAGCAAAGTATACAAGGCCTGTATTGGCATCAGACTTCACCACCAGGGGTTACCATAACAAAATATTTGGTCACGGCTCATAAACATGTCTTCCTCACTAGCTACGATGATGGAAACCAACAATTATGTCTAAGTCCTGTCCTGTAATTTTCTGGCAGGGGGGGGGGGTGGGGGGAATTGAGTGAGCTTATTCTCAAAACATCCCTTTCCTGAATATGACTGATTAAGCCATTTGACCCTTACTTTTCCCCCATACTAGATGCATGCGGCCTTTGGTAATGTGATAGTGCATCTTTTCTCTTCGTCTCTGGGATTTCATGGGAACATGGATATATACACACACACACTCTCTTTCTGTATGCAAGTCTACGGGGAAAAATAATCTTCGGGCCTAATGGCGTCACGTGACGGACCCAAAGTTCCCCAGGAAACTCTGTAAAATGCGCTTCAGAACCCGGCACTCTTCCTGGAGGCTTGATGTTTGATGCGGACGAGCTGGCCCACCCTTATTCCAGCCTGTAAACCAAGATGGTGGAATTTCTCTCCGACTGGTATGTACCTGTGTGGCTTTGTCTTTCATACAGGAAGGGTAGGGTCCGTGGGAGTCCCGAGGCCACTGCCCAGTGAGGTATGGTCCTGTGATGGCGTCCAGGGAAGATGTCCGCCGGATGGCACTGGAGCTCCGAACCTGCAACTTGGACCTCTCTGCTGTGGAATAAGAACAAAGAGACAGGATGAAGCGCACGCACACACACACACCAAGTGAGCAATATTGCCTAAATATCTGGAGGCGTCTTTGAAGTCAATGGGCCAACTTCACCGATTGTGTCGATAAGGCAGCGTCACTGTGGAATACATTCCACAAAAAGGGATCGTCTTCACATTACGAGAATATAAAAGCATTTCAATTTTATTTATTTTTTAAATCACAGAATCAATTGTTACTAAATAGACAATACCTCAAAGAACAATACACCTCGCCTTCGCCTGTTAAGCGCTGCAATGAACTGCATTATTGGAGGCGAGAACTTGCTTTGCAATCCCTTTCTTGTTCTCAAAGTGTGGACGGTTTTTCTAATCTTATAAGTATTAGTGCAGGGGAAACAAACAGGCTTGAGAACTGAAGCAAATGTAAATGGTTGAGCAGGAGTATTTGATGTTATGAGAGCAGTCTGCCGTGAGCCAAAACGGTTAAACACACACACACACACCACCCACATAAGAACTCATAAACAACCACAACACAATGCACATCAATACTGCCTGAATCTACTCAACATTCCTGGAGTGACACGCAGTGAAAACACACAAAAACACAAAACAAAAAAGAAAGAGAAAAACAGAACATGCGACAACAAAGAAATTTAGCTTGAGACTGCAGTAAGTCGTTGGATTAAATGCATTAACCGAAATTGTACTCAGTGTGATTACGTGAAGCAAATGAAAGCTCTTTCACTCCTGTATCAAGAAGACGGAATTTTTAAAAAAAAGAAAAAGGAATCGCACAATGATGATGATCAGGAAACATTTACTCTATTCCTTGTCCCCGAGTTGGTTTACGCGGAGGCCTTTTTTTTCGAACCTGAACACACAAACCAACACTCACACAGACTCAACTATCTACATGAGGCTCCCCTCTCTTCGCAGAACTACATAGCTGTTCATGGTTGTTCTTTGTTCATAGAATACACAGGCCTAGCCACCCAAAGGTATTGCCTAAGTAAGCTTACTGGGCTACAGTAAAAATTCTCTGGAGCATTGAAGACAAAGGAAGCAGGCTAAATGTCCACCAATATTGATATAGGGCACGCCGGTGCTCTCAGAACTGGGATTGTGGTTATTTTCCATCGTCTCCCCCACTTGCCAGACTAGGAGAAAAAAAAGAAAAAGAAACGGTGTGAAAGAAGCCAAGACATCAAAAGCGGTCCATCTGCTGATTTTAGGGATAAGTGATATTAAAAAAAAAAAAAAAAAAGAATATTTCGGGGTTGGATTTTTAATAAGAACTTTCCTTCATCAGATAAAATGGGTGGTTCATTAACTGTAGGAGCAAAATGTGAAAACAAGCACATGGTTCAGATCAGTTAAAGCATAGCAGAATGGTTTCCACAAGGCTGCACGACACTGGTTGGGAAAGGGGAAAAAAAATAAATCAGTCATTTAGCTTCACTTTTGGTATCTAAGAATTTATCAATTATATAATAGAATTTTAGTCCGCACTAAAGCTTGGACTTTTATTTTATTATTCAATTTAACTTTATTGTGATTGCTCGAATTGACTCTCAAGACTTTGTCATGACTGAGTAGGGGGTGCTCGGGTTAAATCCAAACAATGAATAACTTCTGCCCATGTCAAAAATTAAATATTGTTTGTTATATCATTCAGTGTGATATTAACTACTGATACAAGTGGTATAATCTGCTTTGTGTACTCATATCATAATACAAACTACACTAGGCCACCCTGCGGTTCAAGTCCCAGTATCGTTCTACATGAGTCGCTCAAGTTAAGTGTGTTAATTGGAAGCAATAATTCAAACAGTGACCGTCTTTCATAAAATATGAATGATGATTTTAATCTTGGCCGTGATATGTAAGAGTTATGAGTTTGAGCCCCTCAGCTGGTCAGTCAATGACCTCCCTCAATAAGCTAGCTTGGACTAGTTTCAGTGCGTCTCAATGAACGCGGAGGGGATGCTAACAGTGCTAACGATTCCAAACTTGGTCCAACTAGATGCTAGCCAGACACAGAGATGACCGAGTTGGACAACATCTCATGTTCACATTCGGTCCTACTCTGCAGTTTGAAAATGGGTGACAATGAAGCAGGGCCGTTTCAGCACGGCTGGCACTTTGACAGAGAGCAGGACCGCCATTGTTGGGCCAGTGTGTTAAGTGAATGATGTCATGCTCGTGAACCTAAAAAAAAAAGAAAAAAGGTCATGATGTGGAATATAATTCTCTTCACTCTGTCTTTCATCACCGCGCTGTGAGCTAAACACCAGCGCAGTGTGACATCGTCTGGCACTAGCACTGACCGTACTGCGAAGGCACTTTGGACTGAATCTCCCATCAAATGGGTTCAAAGTACAACAATGAATGATTAATTACAAAGTGCAATCAAGCTGGGCCTCTGTGATGAACGATGAAGATCACTAAATCGTGTTTGCGTCTGATCATAGTCATCATCGGATGCCTTCTCCTGCGTGTTTGGACTGTGAGGTCACGGCGATGGAGGAGGGTGGAGTCTCCCATCATCATCACCACTAACACGGGACGCTGGCCTGGGTTAGAGGTCGTCTCTTGCAGAGAACCGAGGTATGCGCGGCATGCCACCAGGGTGGGAAATCAACACCAAACGCTAGCCAAACACGGGAGAAAAATGGTGTCGTGCCAGGCAAGTCTGTTATGGAAGGGACTTCGTTTCCTGCCTTGCATGGTGCACTGGTCAAGGTTGGAGGTCATCTCATTCAAAGAACTGAGGAATGTGAAGCACGTCACAAAAGTCCACAATAACTAAAATCTTGCACTGAAATAAAGAGGGCTGTCACTTTGGTTAATAAAAAAGTTATTAAACAAAGGCCTAATGAAGGTAACATTGATCCAGCAGTAGTGTTGAGGTTGCTCTGCTGCGTGTTGAGATATGCAACCTAATCTCATTAAGTGCAGAACACTCTTGTGCTGAGAATACTTGGTGCTTTTCATGGGAACCGATTTAGAAATACCCACTGAGGAGGAGTCTCTTGTTGTTTCCACACACACGAAAAACCTGTTGTATTCAGACATTTCCATAATAGGTTGCGCTTAGATATTGTGGATTTTTCTTTATGCATTTGACATAAATATACTTCTTCTGGTCTGGAAAACCAGCCACGGCGTCGATACTTGGCAGGAAAGGCTGTCACATAAATGAGATTTAGTGACACGCTGGGAAATGCAGATTTATAGCTGCCTGGACTCTTACATCCTCCTTCATTTTTTCTTATCACTTCCAAGGAGCAGCTGTGCATGTCAGGAAAACAACATAGCACTAGCCCGTGTTATCCATGTGCAAGGAAACTGTGGAGAAGCCCAGCATATGTTCTGAAATGTGCTATGCATGTATGGAGCGAGGTCAGAATGAGCAACACCTGACTATTTGCTCCGCACTGTCTATTGGGACTGACGTGGCCCATTTTACAACTGAAAGCACGTCTTTCTGCCAATTCTCCCCCTGCCCCCTCCCCTCCTGTGAAAAGTCCATAGAAAATAAGAGCCAATAGTGCACTCTATTCTCTTTATGAGTGCCGAATTGTGAAAGGATGGTAGGCTAAATAGTTAATGCATCAACCTTCTGCAAATCACGTGCCAACTTTGCTCCAGACATAAAAAGGACCACCTAAAACAATATATAAAATGTTACCCTTATTTTACACAATTATAACATTTAAACTTTACAAACAAAAGTAAAACTAAAAAGTCACCATGACATATTATCAGTTAGCAACAGCACGTGGTGACATGGCATTTCTCGGCCTACGCAAAAGCAGAAACAGGTGTTTTTTTTTGGGGGGGGGGGGTTACCTCTGGAAACCGGAGAGTCCGGGGGACAGGAGGAGTCCTTGTTTTCGGGGGACAGTCCATGCTTCGCACTTCCTGAACCGAGTGACGGGCTGGATGGGGGGCTCGAGCCTCGGCTGCTCGCGGCTCCACCGTGGAGGGTCTGCGGCCGCGTCGGGCTGCCCGGACCGCCGCGCCGGAACAGGTAGGGCACGGTGGCACGGATGGGTTGCAAACGACAGCTGCTGTTGTTGTTGCCGCCGCCGCCGCTGAACGAGCCCGGGGAGCCCGCATTGCTGCGTCTCACCCTCGGCTGCTGGAGCGAGTTGCTCGGGGCGGACATCCTCTGAAACCGATTCCTGTCGCAGTAAGAAAGACGTACTGCCAAAGTTTCTCTAGGGAGGAGGAGCCGAGGAGAGTACGGGAAGATAAACATTAGCATGTTAGCAACGGACACACACACACACACACACACACAGAGAAAAACGTTAGCTTCCTTTTTGTGTGTGTACATTTCAACTCGTGCGCTCGAGGGGACAAACAAAAACACGCATTATTCGGCGACCACTTACCTGTGAGACACTAACACATGCCGACGTAAAGCTTGAACCTTCACGCGAGCAACTTTAAAAGTTGTTTTTGATACTTCTTGAAACGTTTAATTCGTGTTTTTCCAGCTCTCGTGGTGTCTGCCCCATCATGTCCACTCTGTCTAAATGACAGTTGGTCCGGCCAGACGACTGGCTGATGCCTGTGGGCGGGGCCACGCTTCTCACTACCGGGCTTCTGATTGGATACTCGCGTTGTACAGTAATGTCGCTGATTGGCGCAGGTTTTTTCTATTGATCGCACTTTCATCCAATCAGGTGAGAGATGTCTCCTTAGCGTGTGTAAAAGTTTATTTGCTAAAATGATGGTATATACGGTATAAACCATACTGTTGCACATGAATGTCTGCATGTATATTGAATAATGAAATGATAAAATAAAACATTACAGTTGAGGAAGCCCATTAGTAGCTGTTAAGGAGCTCTCAATCATTATTACGCGACCAGATGGCGTTTGCTTTTGTGGAAAAGTAAATTCTCAGTTTCCTTCTTTTTTTCCATAAAGAAACTAACACATTTATTCCAGCCTTGTGTACACAATTTACATTTTTGTATTAAACAATACATTTTTAGCCTCGTTTGATTGTGGTGTTTTTTTTTTTTTAAAGGTCCACAGTGAATTTCCCTCTCAACATCTAAGCAAACAAGAAAAAAGGAAATGTGACTTCTGGGCCAGCTAAGACTGCGATGTGGCATATTAGTGGTCCTCGTGGAGAGATTGTTGTGTCGACTGCTGCTTCGAAGGTTATTAATTAACTTTTAATCCAAGATCAAGAGATGTACTACCACATCTGATCCATCTATTGTTTTTCCACCGGTGTCCATCTTGCAGTCTGCATGCACTAAAAATCTGTAATTCTGTGGGAGTTCCCATGGGAGAATAACGTGTGACTCAAAACGCTTTCAAGCAAAGATAAAGAACGTACAGGGTAGGGAAAAAAACCCACGCCATCTGTGTCTATGAAACACGATAATGTAAAAATAAATAAATAAATAAACCATGTAAACTTATGGAAAACACCCCCATTCAACAGTGCTCCAATTTGTCACTCGGAATTTATTTAAAAAGGGCAAAACAGACAAGAAACAATGAAAGGATGAAATTCCAGCCACCCTGTATTTTGCGGGACGCTACACGGCTCGCCAATTTGTCAGCTCCACTCCAAAAGAGTTCACAAAAGGACATGCGGGCCTATAAAACCTCCCACACCGGGAAGAGATCCTGGTGAAAGCGGCATACAGTAGCTCCTGTGCCCCCCCCATCCTCATCCACCTCCTCCTCCTCCATGACTAAGTGATTTAGCCGGCTCTGGTGCAGGCCGCCTCTCACTTACAATGCCTCCCTAGGTTAGTGACAGAGCGGGGAGGGTGGCAGAGAAAGAGAGAAAAACCCATTTACAATGCGGCTTACACACGGCCGGCCGGCCGCCTGGCCTGCCCCCCCCCCCCCCCCACACACACACAGACGGCGCCCATCCTTGGATTGATGTGTGGTATGCATAGTTTTTTGGGTTGCAATTTGGGCACCACAGAGAGGGAGAAAGAAAAAGAGGGCAAGTATGTCGGACGGTGTAAAGGGAGGAGGGAGGAGGGAGGGGGGAGGGGAGGGGGGGTCTGTTCTCTCGCCCTCTCTTTGAGTCAATAGTGTTCCGGCAGCTGAGGTTCTTTGAGGGGAACAATCTGGAGGGTCTTGTCAGAGCGCCGAGCAGCTGCTGTTTTCTGGCGAGCTTCTTTCATGGACCACAGGCCTGGAGTGGGCTGGTGAATACAGACTCAACCCTCCCACCTCTAACTCCTCATCACCCCCCCCCCCTCCCTCTCCACCACCCCTCCTACCGTCTCCAATTCCTCGTCCACCCCTTCAGAGTGGCACAGAGGAACACGAAGAGAGCAAGTGTGTGGTTATTGTGCGCGCTCCACTCCATCACCCTCCCTCCCCGAACAATGCTTTCATGAGGTATGTGGAGATCCTCTCGTAAGACAAACACGGGACTTTAAATAGCGTGTTAAGACACAAGCCCGAAAAAATACACACACATATTGGCACCTGTGATAACAGCTTTACAACCTGACATGTGAGTGGACATTAGTTTTATTTTTTTTAATAGGTCACAATAAAACTATAAGCCTGATTCAGGTTAGATTGGAAGAGGCCGATTAAAGCCGAGCCTCTTGTGTTTTCTCCTGAGTGGGATTTACATCAGCGGAGCAGTTGAGTTTGCATTTGCTCCCTTTTTCTCCGTCATTGATTCAGTTATTAGTAAGATCAGTAACACACACACACACACACACACACACACACACACACACACACACACACACACACACACACACACACACACACACACACACACACACACACACACACACACACACACACACACACACACACACACACACACACACACACACACACACACACACACACACACACACACACACACACACACACACACACACACACACACACACACACACACACACACACAGTCTGCCTTCTTCTTTATAGGGCTCTGTTATAACATTAACTTCACAAGACTATATCTGAAGCAGCATGTCGCTCTTTTCAAGCTGCCACTTCAGGAGAAGGACAGTGCTGGCCTCCCTTTGTCCGTGGTGTGCAGCGGGTGCAGCAGTGAACCTGCACCGGGTGGCTTCCGGCCGGTCGCTCGGCTTCACTCCCCGACGAGCGTCTCCCGTTTAGCTGCTGTCTGAAGGCACCAGGTTGCCTGTGGTGTCCAGCTGCATGCATTTACACGTGCAAGCAGACACTGGGCACTCTGTGTGGTCTCTGTAATGAACACACGAAGGTTAATGAAAAGAAATATACATATACATATATATATTGACATACACAAAGAGTTTGTACATCCAGGCTAAAAGAACACAGAAGGGCGATAACAAACCAAACAAGTTTGGGGGAGAAACTTTTCTTTTTGCCTGATGCAAAAAAAAGAGTTTAACGAATTATTGCTTGATTTTCTGTATTTTCATTACTCTTTAGCTTGAGTCAGCTGGAAATAAAATAAAGCAAAGAGGGTTTTGCCACAGTAAAATGTATTTCTACTCTACATTGTCAGAGAGATAAGTGCAGGCTACTGTTGAAGGACAACAGGAGGATCATCTCTACCCTCAGAGAGGACCGTCATCCTTCTGGATCCCCACATGGATTTAACAACATTACGTACACCTTTCTATTTAAGGGATGGGTATCTCAGAGTAGTAGTGACTTTCTATAGATCAGTAGAATCACTTTGCCTTCCACGATTATCGCAGAGAAAGGTCCACATGGGGTTAAATAACTCTCGTCATCTAACTGCCTGTCAAAGACATAAAGAGTTGACAGCAAAAAGATCAATCGTCCCATTTTGCACTAATGGATATTGGATTTTTTGAGTATTTGTGGTTCCAGATTTGAAAATCAAACGACCAGAAGGTGCATGGACCAGAACCGGAACCCACGCGTCCACACACAAGCGCAGCATCCAGTGAGAGTCCCCACCTGAACCAGCTGAGCATGTGGCCGGCGTGGCCGCCGTGGCGACAGTTGTGACACCAGGTGAACCAGTTGTTGAACTGAGCGAGCTTGTTCTCCCTCGTCAGGTCCACCTTCTCCTCGGACTTCCCCGTCACTGCCGGAAAAAACAAGGATTTATCCACAAGTCAATATTAGCAATCAATAAAGTTCAGACTCAATGGCAATAGAAACTGATTTAGAAAAAAGGGAACTGGCTCGGCTGAACGTCCAGGTGCAACGGCCTCTAGATGCCGATCAAAGTCCACGCCATCCCCTCCTGCGAGCGCTCGGTTGTAAACACGCCGCTCCGAGCGTCCGTCTCCGTGCTCCAGGCCCGGGCCGGCTTACCTGGGCAATTAGAAACGGGCGTGCCCATGTTCATGAGGCAGAGGGCGCAGCGCGGCAGCGGCTTCCTGCAGCCGGGGCAGCTGGTGACTTTCGACTTGGTGGGCGAGCCGCTGACGCCGTACTGGCTGAAGCCGCGGCCCTGGTGGGGCATCGCCGAGCAGCTGTAGGAGATGGACTTGCCGCAGAAGTTGCAGCTCACAAACACCTGTCGCGCGAGAACAAACACAAAAGTCGTGGTTTGATAAGGGCCGGCGAACATGAAGGTAAAACCAACACGCTCGCCAGCTGGCCCGATTTTTCACTTGGAGGGAAGAGGGAGATAAGCACGCTGCAATAACCCCAGTGTGCTTAACCGTGAATATTGGAACGTCAGTGGTGCGGTTTAGGTGGTGCCGAGGTCGTCCTGCAGCACCGGCGTGCTCATAACGCGTGTTTAGCATTCGGCTTTATAAAAGGATCTTTTTTAAGTACAGTTGTGTACTATCTGGAAGGGTTGCTCATGAGAACACAGCGGTGGGAGTTACGAGCTTGGCACAAACATCACCAGCAACCTATAATGATTCCAATGATCGAATACCAGTATTTATGGCCGCAGTTTACAACCGTTTTTTTAAAAATAATTTATAATCTAGTTTGTTGTTTGTGACTCTAGTGGTGAAAGATTTTCCAACGTTCTCACATTAGAGAAGACAGCAAATGTTTGAGCTTTTCCAGATAAACAATAATCAAAACTGTCATTTGTTGTCGTTTCATCTGGCAGGTGTTTAGAGTGACGTGTGAGAGCTCTTGAGCTCCTTAAGACGTATGTATTGGTTACACATTAGTTATTATGCGTTATGTATGTGTAGTATATTGAGAGGGAACCCCTATTAACTGTTGCACCACTGAACGGCATGCTGGGTAAAGCATGCGCTCTGTTGCTTGGTACACCACTGAAAGGCATGCTGGGTACTGCTCGCTCGCTACAATATTGACTGTTACACTGAACGGCATGCTGGGTAACTCGCTCCCGGGCACTGCACACGTCCGTTACCTGGGCCAGGGGTTTGGAGCTGGGGTCCAGCTTTCCTCGGTGGATGTCAAACTCGGCCCGTTTGTGCCAGAATCTCCAGGCGTCCAACAGGTTGCGGTAGTTTTCGATCCAGCATTGCACTCGGGGATCTTTCAACACGTCCCCTGGGGAACCCTGTGGGAAGATTGTTGTTATTCCTCAGCGTTGTTTGTCATGATCCCCTCGGCGTACGCGTTGCACCGGGAAGCAGGTCACAGACGCAGAAGGCTCATCCTTCCTGCACCCATCCCTCTGGTGGAATGTGTACGTGTTTGCGTAGATGTATGCGATGGCTGACGCAATTACCGCTCAGGTGTTGGATGCTTTGTACTGAACAGTCGGTAGCAGGTTAGGGCAGGACCGAGAGAATGTGTACTACAGCACGTTAAATAAATAAGTTACAGACCTGTTCCACCGCTTTGATTTATGGAGCTTCCTTTAGAGAAACAAGTGCATGAGAGCAAACCCCTCTGGCCCGCTTCACATTGTCATTAGAGCTGTCGATTGTGTTAAGAACAACAGCCGTGGCCTTTAACAAATGAGGAGTTTTATTAGCGCGCTCCTTTATGATTTATCAGAGGATGCGATCAGACCGACAGGTGCAGGTTTTGTTTTTAGTTTATTGAGGTTAATGATTGAAGCTTTTATTTTGGGGTCGCTGACTGCAGTACAACATGCAGTTGGCATGGCACAACGCACGTTAACAGGGCATTGTTATCACCTCTTGCAATGAACCACAATAAATGGCCCAGGGGGGGGGGAATTCAGATCTGTTCTAACATTATTCAAAAGGAGGGCAAGTAACGGGTTCATTTAACAGTAAAATATATTTATAAAACAATTTTATCATTGTACCAGAGGCCAGAAAAATAAAACAATTTGTCAGAAAGCGACTCAAACAGGCAAAACGTTAAGTTTTGTGGCAGAGAGACAGATTGACCCCCAAACAGTAAACAGTGGGCCGCTTCATTTCCTAGATTGTGTGCCTCCTCGTCTCCTCCGGCCTGCGACTTCTCCTGAAATGCACCTCGAGGAGCCAGAGGATCTCGCCAGAGACATCAGTAAGCGAGGATACATAAAACAAAAACAAAAACAAGAAAAGACTAACGTGCATGAATTCTGTCTGACTCTGTGTACCTTCAGCATGCAGAAGCTGGCCGTCTGGACGTCCCCGGTGCGGTCCACGTAGCTCTCCATGAGGTCCACGCCATCTTTAGTCAAACCCGTCAGCAGGATGCCCTCCAGGTTGCCCGCCTCCTTCATCTCGTTGGTCAGTTTGTCGATGTACCGAGGCAGCTGCAGATATTTACAAACGCAAATCACGAATGGTGTTAAAGGAAGTGACGTGTGCGCAACCGCAGCGCGTCGTCGTGAGGAGGGATCGGCTCCGTGTGGCGTTACCTGCGCGTCACTGAGGAACATGCAGGCGAAGGCGACGCGGTCCCGCACGGCAACGCTGCTCTCGAACTGAAACGCAGACAAAAGATCGTTCAACTCCTCTCGTCAAGGCTCTCGACAACGGAGCACCTTGCATTCAGTGCGGAGCCCGTAAACCTGTGCCTGTGATGTTCAAATATCAGTTCTGCAGGGAAGTGTTTCACACCTCGTCCGTTCTAAAAAGCCCAAATCGTCAAAGCGACTGACTTTTGGCCAAGAAAAGGTCTAAAGAGATGAACGAATGTGACGGCAGCAGGCGGCCAAGATCAGATGAGGGAGGGGATCATTTTCTGTGAGGTGTTTCGTGACTTTCTGGTATTTTTCTGGAGTAATAATTAACTACCTATGCAGCGGCGGTGCGAAGAACGTGTACACGTTGTCATTAGATTGGTTCAAAACAGCCACTATTCAGAGAGAGAAATTCAAACACTTTGAAGGTCTCAATACCAGCACGCCGTCGTAGGCTCCGGTCTCGCTGGTGAGAAAGGCAAACATGACGCAGAGGTAGGGGTTCTTCAGCTGCAGCCTCAGAGAGCTGCACATCTCCCTCCACAGGGAGGACTTCTCGTCGGTGTAGCCCGACAGCGCCATGGCAACCACATTCAGGTTCAGGTCACCTGGGAATAAAAAAGGAGCCGGACACGCAGGTTCATTCACTCTGTGCAAAGTCTTGACTGTAAAGTGCAGCTTTTTAAAAAAGGAGCTCCTGACTGCGCGAGTTGTTCAAGGGGATTTTGCTTTTAAGGCTCAATAAAAAATTAAAGTTCAGAGGGGACTGGAATTACTTTTATTTAAACGGTTAGCTCTCATTCAAAACCACTTCATCTCTGGTTGGTCGTCCTGCGTCCTTCTTCAGAGAGTACAAAAGCTCAATCTGAAGTAAAGCAGACGTCCGGTTGTGCATTGTTTCACATAAAACACGTTCAGTGATTTAATGCTCGAGTGGTGATACGCTCATCCGTTTTAAGAGCTAGATTAGAGAATGGAATAACACTCTCGTGTCTGCACGCCAAGTGAGAAGTTACAGGCAGCAGCCAGTTAGCTTAGCATAAAGACTGCATGAAGGGAGAAACCAAACGCTTTGTTAACGGTTTAACAACAACAAACTGCTTACAAGCCTATCCAAGGCACTTTTTTTGTAAACAAACAAGCTATGACATGGTTAATTAGTGAGCTTTACAGGTGCAGGTAAGTGGATCTTTTTTTTAAAAACTGGTCTACCAGGTTTAGCTCTAGATAAGCGTCTCGTGGCATATTTCTTTCTTGCCTTTGCCTGCAGATTGTAAAGCACTCTCAAATTTGTAATTTGTGATTTTTGGCGATACAAAATAAACTGAATTTCATTTTGAAAATTTCGTGGACAGATATGAGAGTTCCTTCGATCGTCTCGTCAAACTCTGGGCAAGAAAAGGGAATAGGCATTATTGAGGAAAAACAAATGTGGAACTATTCCTTTAACATTAAATACAACTTAAATTGTAAAAGTTAGCTTAAAAAATGTTTCATAAAAGTTAGATATTAGTTTTTTTAATGTTAAAACAGGACCTGGGGTCAACGCCTGTGAAGATCTCTGTGCTGACACACCTTATCTAAAGCATCTCCCCATCAATCATGTTTAGAAAACTCATTAGAACAAAACATTTGACCTACATTTGGTGGAATTTTTTTGTTTTTCCAGTCACGATTTACATGAACAACAGCTCTCTCTCTCTCTCTCGCTCTATTTTTGTTAATCCTCAGTGTGAAAAGCTCTGCAGGACGTGTGTTGTGTGGAAAACAAGGATCTCCTGCTGTTACATTTTTTAAATTCCTTCAGACCTTCACTTCATTTGTTGGGAGACTCTGAAACGGAAACGAGGCACTTAGACACACTTAATATGTAAACTATGTTTATCAGGAGTGCAAAATTACATTCAACACATTTACGAGCGCTTTTTACAAAACACGCTCCAGACCTGAGGCAGAGTTTTATTTATCTGTATACTGCATCTGCTTCATTTTTAAAGCGCTACATGATTTAATGTCGCCTTACTTAAAAAACACACAATTCCAAGCACATTAAATCTGCAACAATTCAATGACAGAGTCGTTGAAGTCATAATAAATGACAAATGTTTCTTGGTCTCGCATTAAAACAATTGCACATTTGTACGTGCACGCAAGCGCTCTCTCTCTCTCACACTCACACACACACACACACACACACACACACACACACACACACACACACACACACACACACACACACACACACACACACACACACACACACACACACACACACACACACACACACACACACACACACACACACACACACACACACACACACACACACACACACACACACACACACACACACTTCAGCCTCCTAGGGTGAGGAGGGGGAAATATTTGTGGACCAACCAGCAGAGCCAGCTAGAGACCTGCTGGTCGCAGCAAAAATAATTAAATAGTTTTGGGCAAAACAACAAGCCACCATGATCTCCAGGACATATTGTGATGAGTATCTTTCAACTGTTCCCTGATGTTTTATAGACAAAACAATTACAGATGAACCGAGAAAATAAATCGGAGAGATTAAACGTTGGTGAAAATACTCACTCAGCGCGTTTGAGTGCGTTTGGTTCAACAATCGGCTTCAAAGATACGCCTGCTTCCTAAGCCACCCTCCCTCCCTCCCTCCCTCCCTCCCTCCTCACACCCACTCACCCTTGTCAGCGGTGGCGCCCTTGTTGAGGATCTGGATGGCCCGGCGGATGTCCAGGTTGAACAGAGCCACGGCGGCCGCCCGCTCCCACTCGCGCTCGTGCTCCAGCGATCGCAGGAATATCTCCACGTCGATGTCGGGCCCCCGGCTGATCCAGCCGCAGAGCCGCAGGGCGAGGCAGCGCTCCTCGCTGTGGTACCGCGGTACGTCGGACTGCCGGTCTGAACCGCTCCAGCACCTGCGGCTCTCCGTTGTGCCTGGGGGAACCAGGAAGGGCCATCCGCGGTGTATTCAGTGAGCCCATTTCCCCCAATTTTGCGACGTGTTTTGAACGTATTACGATCGGTGCCTCGCTGACTCACCCGAGCTGGTCTTCACGATGTTCTTGATACCAGAGTAGACCACCGCCTGTTTGTTCCCCTGCAGCTTCAGCTCCATGTCCTCCGCACACTGCTTCATATGTGATGCTTTTATAGGAAATGTAACTGATTTTGACAGAACAGGGCGGATCGGAGGTGCTTGAGAACCACAACTACGACAGAACTTCCATCACATTACTCAAACCGGACCAAAGTAGAACAACAACCGCAGCTGAATACAAGAAATACATCAAAACTACAGAAGATAAACTTTAAAATGTACGATATATTAAGGCTGACTAAAATATTAGATATCACAAGGATGTTTTCACCACCAATTGTTATCGGGGTCATCTCATTTGTATACAAACTAATTGTAGAAAACTTCTATACAGTGACTTGAATAATATTTACCAGCATTAACAATTACAATTGTGTATATATATATATATATATATATATATATATATATATATATATATATATATATATATATATACATACATATATACATGATAATACTATATACAGTATATATATATATATATAGTATATATATATATATAATAAAATATATATATTTATAGTATATATATATATATATATGTATTATATATATATTATATATTATTATTTAATATTTAATGACTTTAATAATATTTACCTGCATTAACAATTGTATGTATATATATATATATATATAGTATATATATATAATAATACTATATATATATATATATATATATATATATATATATATATATAGTATAATAATACTATGTATATATATATATATATATATATATATATATATATATAATAATACTATATATCGCAGTAGTTTCTCAATGATTGTATTTCCTCCTCGTCATCACCAGAAAGGATATAAAACAGATCATACCACAGACACTTGAGCTGGGAATCTTTCCCCCCCGCCAGCAGGTGGTTCCTCCACACCTGGACGGTGTCGTGGCCGTACCTGGACTGAGCCCTCTGCCTCATCTTCGTGGCGATGTCCTTCTCGATCGCGCCCTCCGCTCCGTCCTCGGAGCAGTCGTACAGGTGCCGGCCGCACGCCCACATGAGCGAGGTGGTGGAGCTCCAGGCGAGCGAGATGCGCTCGAACACCGTGAAGTCGGTCATGACCCGGTTGGCCGCCGACACCACCACCATGCGGTTCTGAGAGGACGGGTGCCAGGCGAAGCTGCCGATCTGGCTTTCGCAGGGCTGCACGCTCCGCTCGATGATGGTGGGCTCCGTCTCGTCGCCGATGGGCGTGGGGGTGTGCTGCATGTCGTACAGGCGGATGATGTTGCTGTCGCGCGTCAGCGTGGCCAGCAGGCCGTTACGGGTCGGACACCAAGCCACCTGGAAGGAGAAAGGAAATCAGCGCGATTTTAACCGGCAACTTTCTTTGCTTTTCAGAATTAAAAACACAATTCAAAGAGCTTGTATGAAGAGCTTCATACCTTCGTGAGCGGCTTCGGCTGCTCGGTGAGCGTGAGCACGGGCTTCTCAAACTTCCTCAGATCCCAGATGGCCACCTGACCCTCAAAAAAAGAGGCCACGCGGTCGTGGACGTGCGGGTCGACCGTCACCCCCTGGACGGCCTTAGTGTTGACGAATGTCTTCTGGCTGGTGTTTCTCAGGTCAAATATGGCGAGGTTCCGGTGCATGCCGGCCAACAGCAGCTTCGGGTCCCGCAGCAGCCAGCAGAGGGACAGGCAAGCGTCGTTCTGGCCCAACTCGTACAGCGGTTTGGTCACCACCGTGCTCGAGTCCAAATCCACGGACGAAAGGCGGATCTTCTCGGAGGCCACGCTGGCCTCCGGGGAAAACTTGCTGCTGATGTCCCATATGAGGACGGAGAAGTCCGCTCGGTGCTTGTCCAACCCGGCGGCCAACAAGTTGCTGTCCACCGGGTTCCAGGCTAAAGTGTTGCATTGCCGGGCGTGCTTGGGCACAAACTCCTTCCCCACCAGCTCTTTGCACGCGGTGTTGTGGCTCTGGCCCAGGCTGGTGAGCACCACTCTGCCGTTGGCCTGGCCCACGGCGAGCAGGCACTCCGGCTCGTGCTTTGGGTACCAGGCCACGCATTTCATGTAAGGGGTGTCGGAGTTAATGGCGAGCAGGGTAGCAGCGGTTTCTTCGGAGAGCGGGAGAGCGCCGGCCTTGGTTTCTGAGCCGCCCGTGGGTCCAATGCGATACAGGCCCAGTTCAGAGTCACAGATCACATAGCGGTCCGGGTGGTGGGGGGACCACAGGATGTCCGGCTTGGAGCCACTCATGATTCAGGGACGGCTAGACGGGTCGCAACGAAATCTGCCCTCTCCAACCTGGAGATTAGCAAAGAAATAGCACATGAACAAGTTACATAAACATAAACAAGTACATGTACATGAACATGAACAAGTACTGGTCATATTGACAAACAATTGCTCATGAACAAGTACATGTATATGAATAAGTACATGTACATGAACAAGTACTAGTGATATTGACAAATAATTGCACATGAACAAGTACATAAACAAGTACATGAACAAGTACATGTACATGAATAAGTACAAGTACATGAACAAGTACTGGTAATATTGTCAAAAAATTGCTCATGAACAAGTACATGTATATGAATAAGTACATGTACATGAACAAGTACTAGTGATATTGACAAATAATTGCACATGAACAAGTACATAAACAAGTACATGAACAAGCACATGTACATGAATAAGTACTGGTAATATTGGCAAAAAATGGCAAGTACATGTACATAAACATGTACATCAACATAAACAGGTACAAGTACATGTACATAAACATGCATAAACATGTACTTGATATTGGCAACAAAAAAGTTGCCCAAAACACAGGAATGAGAAATCCCCAAACATGATGAATATATATATATAACGTATTTAATTACCATAGTTATATTTTTTAATGATGACTCATGTTATTGCACTGTGTTTATATTATTTTTGCATTATTGTTATTCACCTTACTTGGCGATGCACAGTTCTGGTTCTGACGTCACCTTTAAAAGTGTACATGAGCTAAAAAATGTCCACGCTGATGATTTCAACCGAGGGCCAACGAGCTCGTGTTAAGAGCTCGTGCGAGCTGAAAGAGCCACGTGACGTAAACGGCCCAGTTCAAACTAAAGTCCAAAGTTTGTTGACATGCTAACGAACGGAGCTAACGAGCGAAGCGAGAGCTCAAATAAAAACCGTTGAACTCGCGCGCAGTTAGCTAGTTAGCAGACGTTTTCTGAGCCGTCACCATAGTAACGAAGCTGTGTCACTTACGCACGTGCAGAGAGTTTAAATGAGCCGGGGAATCACGGTTTGTCGGGCACATGTCGGGCAGGGGGGGGACACTGCGAGCTCCTCTGATTGTTGTGTGTTACACCAAAACATGTCCGTAGGGATTGAGAAGGTCAGCTACTTTAAAAGGTTCCGGTCACGTGCGCGATTCACCACCACCAGAGGGCGCCGTAACCGTGTGTGGAAATACACAGAAAGGAAAAGCGATGGAAATAATTTAAATATTTGACATGGTCGATTGAGATTTAGCAGATTATTTGAACAGATTATTTCCGGAAGGACATCAGTGAACACGGATCTGTAGGCTATAAATAAGGTTACTCTCTGCTCTGGGAATCACAGTGCATCTGGTTTTCACATTACTGGGAAGAAAGAAAGAAAGAAAGAAAGAGAATAAGAAAGAAAGAAAGAAAGAAAGATAGATAGATACTTTATTCCCAGGGGGAATATTCTTTGTAGCAGCAGCAAACAAGGTTAAAATATATACAATACAATAAAATAAAAATAAAATAGCAGAGCATCCAAAATTAATAATAGTTAGCACATGTATGGAGATAATGCCTCATTTGCCTATTTCAACATCCATTTTCAGATTTTCTTAATGCAGGACAACATCTGGGTGAATGTCATATTGATATGTCATGGTGAACCATTTGACCCCGCTGACCCCGGGGGGGTCTCCCCTGAAGCAGCGGTGTCACGACTCCCTCCTTCACGCCCCTCAACATACAGTTTACGGCCCAGCTGTTGATATTGATACGCAGACATCACACGGTCCCTCTCTCTCCCCAATATGAAAAGTGGAAGTGGAATTTGTCTCCTTTTTCGTCTCTGCACTAATGGAATGTGAATATTGGATTATGGGTAATCCTGATACTTGTGTGGTTATCCAAAGCGGTGAATCCAGGCTTGCAGGATATTATTCTTCTGCAGGAACAGACTCTGTGTGGTGGGATTAGGGCGTGGAACCTGGCCGCCCGGCGCCACTCATCCCTCCCACCGAGGGATCGTCGTGGTCGGTGGCTCGAGACTCAGACGTGATCACAGTTTGGTGGCAATATTAAGAAAATCAGGAGGGGGGGGGACATAGTATATACTTCATTATGGGTTTGATTAAAGCAAACTTGAATGTTGCATTTGTTTAGCAGGGTGCAATAGGACCACCAGGAGACACGGGATCTGAGGGCCCAGCAGGACATAAAGTAAGATCCCTAAAACCTCCATTTATTACCCCACGAGCCCAAAGGTCGCTTCCTGTCTACGTCAAACGAAACAGCAGTCGGTGAAAGCAGTAGGAAAAAAATATACATTTAATCTTTGATTTTTGAAGTGTACATTCGCAGTTCCCCCAATAAAAAGAGTTTCACAGAGGGGCATCATTTGTAAAAGACAAGAAAAGAAGACATGATGATGTATCCGGGCTCCTTAGACGGATTAGGATCCTTCCCTTGGAATAAGCCGAAGTAGACGACGGTGTTGGGCTCCGACTCGCTTGCGTTCAGCTGAAAGAGGACAGGAGCGAACAGGAAGCCACAAACACAGTAAATAAACAAAAACAAGCACCATTTCAATCTCACAGGTATCTGTCTCCATAAACACACGTCACTCAGATAGCCGTGATCGGCAAGAGTACGAATGGTAGACTGTCGTAGTCGTGATGTCACACGTTTGTTGGTGAATTGCGGTTTTTGAAGCCTCGAGTTTGACAGCGCGGCCGTCGCCATCTTGTTTTTTTTTTGTGCAACCGGTGAACAGAAGTGACCGTGTTTGGACTCCGGAGGAGTGGCTTAGAGACGAGGCCTGGTAGAGATCTGTCAATAACCTCGTAGCCCCTCCCCTAAATGGTCTGTTTGACTCTAAATTACCATAATTTACTAAATGAACATCACGCTGTATTGAAGAAGACTTGAAACTAGAGATAAACTCATGTTTACTGAGGGAATACATCAAGAGAATTAGAGTCATTTATATAGACTTCTATACAACCAGAGGAGTCGCCCCCTGGTGGTCAGGAGAGAGAATGCAGCTTTAAGATTAAGATTAGAAGTATACTGACATTCTGTGTGTAATTTTTTTCCCACACAAATCCTCAGCGGAATCTGATCCCAGGTCTGCGCTGAGAACATGAGAGCACTCCGGGCAATTAATGCCAAACGGTTCACTTCACTCAAATGTTTTTGCTTCAGCGTGACCTCGACTTCACCGCCTGGTTCCTGTGAATCTACTGGAGGTAAGAAAGGCTTCAATCTGGTCCTCAATAACCCCGATCAGGCGTGGGCGTCTCAAACGATGATCTCAGACTGGAAACTCCACAAGATGTGAACACATTGCAACTTTAAACATCTCGGAAGACGTCATTAGGAAACCGTTTGCAAAAAGGGCCGGGACTTCAAGCTGATTGGATGAACCAACCATCTGTCAATCAAACTCTTGCTGAAGCCTGTTGCTCTTCTTTCAGTGAAGAAATACTCTCCGGTTCTTATATAGCTGATTCCCTTGAAGATGGATTTTCATGTGATCTCGCGATGTATGAAAATATATGAATCTCAAGTTACGATTACCAAAATAATTGCGATTCGTGAAATTATCCGATCAAAATGTGCTTAAAACTCTGAAAATGTCACTAAAACATCACTTTAACGGATATCTTGTGAAAAAGAATACTACTTTCTTATCTTTTCCATCTTTTTGTAGTGAAAAACAACAAATAAATAAAGGATAAATAACACAATATTATGATTTTCTTCTGTATTTCATGCTGTGCAGTATTTTATAGACTCATTAAAAAATACTCCAAAGTATGCTTCACTACCAGTGTGTCTGTCTTTCGATGTTAACGAAGTGTTTTTATTCCAATCCGTGATATAATCCTGTATATATCTGTATATATATATATACACACACTGTATGCACAGATACCTGTTTGGTGACATCCGTCCTCCAGGGGTCGACCTGGAACCCGTCACACCAGCCTCCTCGTCCGTACAGCCACGTGCCGTGTTCGTTCGGCACGGCGCCCTCTTTCACCCGCAGCGTGCAGCCCAGCGGCGTTCCTGATGGTTCCCCCGCGACCACGACGCCGCCGTTCGGGTGAGAAGACAAAACAAAAGCGGTGGAAGAAAGTCAGCGTCCGGTCCTCAGGCTCGAGAAAAAACCAGAAGACGAGAACTTAACGGTCGGGGGCGTGAGGGAAACGTCTTTTCATGTACGCGACTTTTGAAGGCGACAAAGACAAACGTGTGAGGGCATCGACATTACTAACTCTACTTCTTCCCCAGAGTCTTTGTGTCTTCTCCCCTCAGAGAGTCCACTGGCTGTGTCTGGAACCGATCCTGGCTCCTGGGCCCTGCCCCCTGACTCCTTGCCCCTGCTTCCTGCATCCTGCATCCTGCCCCTTGGCCCTGGCCTCCTTCCTCAATGGCCCTGCCTCCTTCTTTGTGCCTCCTGCCTCATTGGCCCCGCCTCCTTCCCCCTGGCATGGCCCTTTTTTCCCCGTGAAAGGTTTTTTTCAGTTTTTTGGGGGAGTTTTTCCTGATCCGATGTGAGGTCAAAGGTCAGGGATGTCGCATGTGTACATATTGTAAAGCCCTCTGAGGCAAATTTGTGACTTTTGGGCTATACAAAATAAACAGAATTGAATTGAATTGATTTAAAGGGCTCATGAAAACCGGAAACACAAACATCTAAGTGAGCGAACTCCATCTGCCGAGGAAGAGACGGGATCGTTTGGCGCACCTCCGCCTGCAGCAACGGCTCCTCACCTGCAGAATCGAAGGTGAGGGTGTTGTTGAAGACGTCGTTGATCAGGAAGTGGTGGGAGGTGACGCAGAACTCTCCGCAGCCGTTGTCGTCGTAGCCGTGGGCCGTGACGACGGCGTACAGCTCCACCTGAGCACAGACACACACGGCATGCTGACGGACCGGAGCGCATCACGTGATCGGGGTCACGGGGTCACGTGCTGTACCTTTCTGGTCGACGCCGGGACGGACACTTCGGTTGGCCGGTACCGCTTGTTGTAGTTTTTGTCGAAGGTTCCCCCGCTGTACAGCGGCGTCACTCGGAAGGGGCGGAGCTTCTTTACGTCATAATCTGCAACACAGAGAGGTTTTTTTTTATTGTGGCTCGAGAAAAAAAGACTTCATGAAACTGTGAAACCTACATTAAACCATGAATGGTCAATGCAAAGCGTGACACACATATATAAGAGCTATTTGTTGTTTACTGATATACTATTTTTTCTTATTATTTAAATCCCACTGTTCGAATGATGAAGGAAATACAAGATTCAGAGTTCATACACATTTTGACCGATGGATTTCCATGACTTTTCCATGACTTTTCAATGACTTTAAACCAAATTTCCATGACCAAACATTTTGTGAAATCTCACATAAAAAAGTGAGAAAATGTCATATTTAAACTAACAATGAGAATTCCAAAAGCATACGTTATATACCGCGTAATTGAACATATGAATATCATTTCCATGACTTTTTCCAGGCCTGGAAATAACCATTTTAAAATTCCATGACTTTTCCAGGTTTTCCATGACTGTACGAACCCTGAAGATTGTATGTTTATTGATTAAAACAAATCTTTGTCATGAGTAGTTTTAAAGATGTCGTACAAACTGCTTCAAGGTTAATTAAATACACAATAGACTTGTGAGGCATGCTTTCATTATTGCCGTATTAAAATTTGTTGATATATGAATATTTGTATTTTTATTTCATTCATTAATTGCTACAGCAATGTACATGAGACGCTGGTGGATTTGCAGGATGTGAAACAGGAAGTACATTTAATTCAGATGTGAGCCACGATTTGAGCCACAGCATTTTTAGCTTGTATTTGTTTACGTTTTTTGACAAACTGTCATCATTAAAAGTAGGCTGAATTAAGCTTTAATTAATTAAAATAATAGAAAATACAGACAACTATCACTGGATTACTTTAATACTGGAAAAGAAAAAATTCTAAATCAGTTTTATGAATATTTATTTGCCTCCTTGTGAAGAGTAAGTCTCAGAGTCTCTTGGAATATGTGTGTACTTTTTGGTAATCAAAGCACCTCAATTGCCACCACAAAGCAAAACCAGTGGGGTCCAACCACCATGAACTGACGTCCCCTTTTAGTTTTCCGGCCCCTGGAATACACCTCCACCTTTCCACCTGGAGCCATCGCACCGCCCGCTCAGCACAACCACAAACAACCACGACGGGCGGGGTCTTTTTTTTGTTCTACCCGTCCGGTTGTTGACGCTGAACCTCAGGTTGAGGGAGACGACCCACGGCATCGCCCAGGGGACCGTCTTCATGGTCAGGGTGCACCGGTTGCTGTCCAGCAGGGGGATCAGAGGGGTCACGTCTGTGAGCCAGCGCCCGATACCTCTGCAGAGACACCACACACACACACACATGGGGGGACGGTCTCATCACACACAAACAACGACATGAAGTCATTTTGAAACACTCGACATGGCATATTAACGAGGATGTTTTTGAAAAACAGGAAGTCTGCTCCCAGTTGTGTTGGTTTTTTTAATCCACTATCTCTCTTAATATCCGTGTGAAATGATCAAGTCAGACAAAAAACACGTTATATTTTAATTTGGATAGTTTTCATATTATAATTTCATCAGAGTCCTTTCCAACGACAATAATTCGTGAAACAATAATCACAATAAAATGATTAAATCGCAATACAATACAATTTAAAGTCAGTCGATATGGACCATGAAGTGAAGTGAAGAGCAATGTGATGGTTTATAGGTCGATATACTCTTGTGCCTAAATTGACCTATTGCATATCTCAATTTCGATATATTACGATGTTTCAGAACTCTAAAAGACACACAGATGAACGTAAAGCTGTAAATCATGCATACGAGTATCAATCAACGTGATTATCCGTCGCGTTCTTCTCGCCATCGGATAGAGCTTCACGTTCACACGTCGTGGTCGTCTTACCTGCGGAAGGCCGTGACCCACCGGCCCAGCTCCGTGCCGCAGGACGGGCCTCCTGGGTCGCAGCAGACCAGCAGCCGCACCGCGTGATCCCAGTGAGCGCAGGACGAGTCTCTGGCGCCGGGACACGACAGCGACGCGTCCAGGTGCAGCGCGTCGAAGTCCGACAGCGCTGCAGAGAGACGGCACGCTGCAATGTCAAGGTCATTTGAATGCTCGACGTTTGAGACATCATACGAGGTTCTCCTGGGGGTACGCGGTCCATGAGGGATGCTCGTTTGTCTCAACTACACAGAAGGAGTGTGCAGAACCTGGAATAAACTTTCTTTGCATGTTTATATTTTTGGACAGCTTGAAATTCTTCATTTAAAAGAATGATATCACTCGTCTGGGTTTCAGAAGCCTGAATCTGAGTTGGGCATTAAAGCTGCGTTGCACCATTAAGGGTTTATTTTTAAACCAGATTAAAACTCTAGTTTATAGTGTTGCTCCAAAACACTAAACTAGCAAACAATTAGGAAATAAACCTTTATGTTCTACTCTAAACCTAGAAAAATCTAATTATGCTTTAAACTCCAATTAAAACGGCTTTTTGAGACGGATGGAGCAAAAAGAAAGTTAATTGAGTTTTTGCCAGTTGCTCAAGTCTTCTATCATTTATCCAATTTTTTAGCAAATGAAGAGAAATTAGAGCTCATTAATCATTTAATCCATATTAAACTCTATTCATATAACAATGAACTTGGATTTAAATCATTCGTTTTAAATTGTGCAACAATTCAGTCTCATTTTAAACCTAGTTTTTGTTAAACTCTGGTTCAAACTAATCTCAGATTAAATGAATCCTTGTTGGTGAATGCCAGCCTCAAAAACAAATATGGAGTGTTGCCGATGAAGTTACCGATCGGCAGCTCGACCGTGGCCACCGCTCCGTCCTCTCCGTGCATCTGGACTTTGTCGAACACAGAAATGACCTCGGCGGGACTTTGAAGTTTGGTCTGCAGCGCTGCGTAGAAATCAAACCTCGGAGACAAAGAACAAAGTCAGAGACAAACTAGAAGAATTTAAGACTTCAAATCGGACGACGTGAGGTTGATCCATGTTGGGGTTCCTTCAAAAAACGTCCTTAAAATAGTTGCTGAATGTATTTTTGTATAGTTTATCTAACTTAATGATGACTTCCTGGTTTATCAAGTCAAGTCAATGAATAAATGAACAAACAAATAAACAAAAAATGAACTCTCACCACTGCGCCTGCCAGTTGAGGAAGCTGAACGAGGGGTAAATGAACCAGCCCATCTCGGCCAGCGCCCCCCTGGTGGTCAATGCCGATGAAGAAGTTCGGGGACGGGGTGTTCTGGAAGGACGCGTACACCGGCTGTCCGATCCTACACAGCATCAAACCACAAGGAGATGACGTCACATGTCATACGAGACCAATAAATACATATTAAATAAATAAGCTGTGATTTTAACGAGCTTAAATCAACCAATAACTTTTTACACTTTTGAACACGTTCACAATCAGATTCTCTGTTCTTTAGAGACACAGAATGATCAACAAAAAATCATTTTAAAAATCCCCCTGAAGATGTAATATGTTGTAAACATCACCCTAAAGTTGTGACCCGCTTCAGAAGAGAGGAAGGCGGACAGACTTAAGAGGATCATCACTTTAACCTTCAAAGTGTTCAGCTGATCCGTGCACAAGGACGTTAACCATCAAAGTGAGGGGGCTTTCTAAGCCCTCGGGTCGGCCTGTCTTACTCGAGCGCCCGAGCGACCGAAACCTCCAGGTGCACCATGGCAGCCGGGATGGCCAGCGTCGCGTCGCACTCGTCCCCGACGCAGTTCATGTCCTGGATCGGGTTGCCGGGGAGAGCGTAGACGAGGACACCGGAGGCGTTGGACTTGGCCATGCTCTGCACCTGGAGGATCAGGGACACGTGTCAGATTAAAGTCAACACTGACCTGGCTGCAAAGTGTTATTCAAACACTTTGCAAACACTTTTGTTATTATTAATCTGTTGATTGTTCTTTCGAGTCAATTGATTTATGTTTTGGTTCAAAATCGAAGAAGAACTCTGAGAAATGCAGATACTTATTGCTTGTTTTGTCAACATTTACAATGAAATGATTGATATTTATTGATGGATACAATTATTAGGAATGATGGTGAGGTATTAATTAGAATTTGCATTAAAAAAATAGTGCGTAAGGGGTAATGTTGCTTTGGACCAGTAAGGGATCGATACAGTTCAGTGTGAACTGGTCTGTGGGTCCTTAGCAGAACCTCATCGCAGACCTTTATTACGATCTGGAGCTATAGATCTGAGCAGGAAAGCGTGACGCTTCCTCCCCGATCGCACACAACACCGACCTTGGTGAAGAACGAGCAGTTTCCCTCGGACACCCAGGCCAGAGCTCCCGCCACCGAGGGGGACGGTTCACACCCGTCGCCGGCCTCCATCAGCCGGTACGACTTCGGGTCCCCGCGCGTCATGAGCCAGTCGTACCGGGCGTCTAGTCTCTTCACGATGATGGGCATGTTCCACCCTGAGAGGACAGAAAACATATATATATATATAGAGAGAGAGAGACTTTAATGGTCTTAAGCGTCTTTGAGTGTCTAGAAAAGCTCTATTTAAATTCAAAGTATTATTATTATTATTACCCTCGGATTTGAAGACGACCTGGGAGAAGACGCAGCCGCGCCCGGTGCAGCGCCAGTAGTAGAGCACGTTGGGGATCCAGTTCCCCAGAGCGAAGACCGGCACCGGGGAGAAGTGCAGTCTGGACAGAACCTCCTTATTCCTGCAGAACACATGCAGGAGGTGACATGTGGTTTGTCAAAGGGAGTCACCAAATCTGGGTTTTAGGGGTGGGGGTGGGGGGTTCCACATTAATCCACTATTCATAATCCAGTAACATAATAATCTGAAATGTCTCATTCTTCCAATGAGTATTGATTTTGATCCTTTAAGTGTATTTTGATGCTCATTCCTCTTGTACTTTTATGACAGTAGAATTTTAAATGCATGACTTATTAATGCAGAATATTTCCATAATGCATGACTTTTATTTAGTACTTTTACTTAAGTAAAAGGTGTGATTACTGTCAGACTTTTCATTACAAATTAAAGTCAGCAAATTGTAAAAGTTAGTACTTGTTATATAGCTGAATATTTGTTTGCAATTTTATGCTTTAGCTGTGAGCTGAGTATTTTAAATACTGAAGTTATTGATTTCCCTCTGAGATGTGATGAAGTGGCAACAGTTGGAAATCCTCAAGTAAAGTGCATATTAATAATGCTTGTACAGTAGTGTAATAAACGTATACCCCCCTGGAGATGCCACCTGTTGCTGAACATGTGTTAAGTTGACTTTTACCACTCCACTGGTCTGCATCTGAACACTTTGCCTCACAACAGTGGCTCTCTTCCGGGTCACCTGTGCATGGCGACCCGCTGCAGCTGGTCCCTCATCCACAGAGCGTCGCTGAGCGCGGAGTCGTCCAGGGACAGAAAGAGCACCTGGGTGCTGTCGGGCAGCTCCTCCACCAGGCTGACCAGGGACGACTCCGAGCTCCACATGCACTCCAGGAAGCCCGACTTGTTAGAGAAGGCGTGCACGACGAGAGGTCCCCGCAGGGCACCGGGCTGGTAGGAGAACTCCCCGTCCAGGGTCGGGACGCTGAACGCGGCCGCGGGGTCCCCCGGCTCCGGCCCGTCCGGTGAGGCGGCTGCGCTGGGTCTCAAGCTGACCCCGTTGTCTCGGGAGTCGCAGGCCGCCGCCCCGTAATCGATCAGTTTCGGTTTCCCTGCAGCTTTACCGACTCGAGCTGTCACAACAACTGCGAGGAGCCACAGCACGGAGGGCTTTGGACACAACAACACCATGGTTCCCTACCGCCGGCGGGTGACCGTGAACTCACCACCAACAGCCGAGCATTTCCATTACAGAGTTCATCTGAATAAAGATGTCGGACTGATGTTAAACTCTCTCAAAAGTCGTTGTTGTGGACTTCCTAATTCCATCTAGAGTATTTTGAGTTGGGGGCGGGCCGCGCTGCACTGTACGGTGGCCCCGCAGGGACATGCGAGCGCAAAGGAACGAAGACGGTATTTTCATTGGTCGACAAGTGGATGACGTCTTTTCGTAGGTCTAACCCCGGAAGTGGAAGTTTGGGTCGCACTGGTTCCCACGACAACCAACCGATGTTTGCCTTCTAGCTGAAAATAAGCTTTAAACTTATAAAATAGTTAAATTATAATTTAACGTGACTATTGTGCGGATTATTTTAAGTTATTTAAAATATATATTAATATATATTGTATTAATTGAGTTAGTATATATTATATTCATATATTAGTTATTAAATGAATATATATTATATTAATTAAATTAATATAATCCGCACAAACGGTCAGAAATTACCAGAGACACACAATAACCAATATAAATTGAAAGTGAATATAAGGGGACGCAGAATGAACACTTATAGATGCAAATCAATCACAAAGAGATGCAGAATTTCTAAAAACTTAAAATAAAATGTGATAAATTCAACACTGTTCCTTTAATCCACCATATTCGCTCATTACTTTACATAATTTGATGTTGCATATTAAAACATAAAAGATTAAATAAAGTGACATATCCCAAATTAAATTATTTAATTAATTAATTAAAAATTAATAAAAAAACATTTCACTCCTCCAGTATCATCACAGGTTTATTAAGTGACTTTGTACAATGCAAATGAAAAATAAAATGAAAAATACAGAGATGGAGTACATAGCCAAAGCAAACTGCGGCGTCGACTCTTCATTTTCCACAGATCGATACCGCAGAGCGATTGAGATAACGTTTATTTTTTCAAAAAGCATTGATGGATCGCCGTTAAAACGTGAACGTGGAGTTTCTGTTAAACAGCGGACACCGCTCTCAAGTCTCTTAAGGATTTATTTTTCCTAAACATACAAAAAGAAGTTTATTACTCCAGCTGGCTCGGTATATATATATAAAAATAAACTAAAGTGAAATATAACACTTAAGACGATATAAATGGTGGTCCAAGGCTAGTGGGAAATAACTAAACACAGAGGGGAAAGGAAAGCATTACATTTCAGGAGGAGAAAAAAAAAAAACTTTAGCCGTGGGTTTTTTTTATTCTATAAAAAAGGCCCAAGGTGCATTTTATTGTTTTTCTTGCTTTCAGGTTTTCTTGTTGTCTCATTTCTGTCGCTCTGACGGAAGGAGGGTTCAAAGTTTACCCTCGAAACCAAACAAAAAGATGAGTTAATGCCTTGTCCTCTTCTTACTTTAATACACGAAGGAAGATCATGTTAATGTTCATATACCGTTACTTTCTTTTTTTCCATGTAAACAAATAAAATTCACCAGAACTCGATTGTACAACAGTTTTTTTTTTTTTTTTTTTAGTTTGTGCTCTCCATAAAACTGTACACAGTCATTTAAAAGCAAAGAAAAAAAAGAGAGAGAGAGCAGCAGGTAGGGGCAACAACAACAATAATAACATCAATAATAATAATTAAAATAATAATAATATGGGTGTGGCCGTTCTGAAATGGGGTTATTCTTTTATACTTTGATGTTGAGTCCCGAGGCAGCGGTGGGGGGGCAGGGGGGCTCTGTGGTGGCGGTTCTGACCGGACATTCAGACGCCCTCCACCTCCTCGCATACCCGCAACACCCCCCTCTAGTGGCTGGGAGCAGGAGCACAGCTGTGCTGGCAGACGGGAGCAGGAACGGGACACAATAAGGGGTGGGAGGAGAGAAAGGGAAGGAAGGAGAGAGAAAAAAGAGGAGGAGGAGGTGGGTGATGTCAGTGCCACACACGGGTGTCCTGAATCGGCAACGTTGGCAAACGAAAAAAATAACTGGAGTTGGGGTCGTCGTCCTGCCGACTGTCTCCTAAAAGATCTTGCCTTTCTTTTTGTTTTTCTCCAGAGTCCTGCAGGAGGGAAGAGAAACACAAACACTGCAGCATGAAATCCAGCTCTTTTACTTCAGCTTTGTATAAAATCTACGTGTCAGATGGCCACTGTTCCTTTATTGTGCAGGTATATTAAAAAAAAGCTGCCTGCTGTACCTGGAGGCCTCCATCTTCTGCTGCTCCATGCGCTGCTGGGCCTCCCAGTTCGCCCTCTCGTCCTCGAACACGCGCCTTTTCTCCTCCAGCTCTCGGTGCTGCGCCTCCAAGTTCTTCTTCATCTGTTCGTGGCGCCGCTGAAGCTGCAGAGAGACAAACGGGGGGAGGGGTGAGGAGTGGGGGGGGGACGTCAGTGCTTTGAACCCGGTGCTTTGCAACATTCTTGCGCAAACACTCGGTCACACTTCTAACCGCTGAGGCGCGTCAGCTCAAGAGGAAGGAAGGAGCTCAGACAGATGAGTAACTTCACGAGGAACCGCAGTATTCATTAAACCAGGGTGTGTGTGTGTGTGTGTATGTGTGTGTGTGTGTGTGTGTGTTACCTCTGCTTCAGAGTCTTTGAGCTTCTGCACTTTTTCCTTGACTTTCATCTCGAACACCTGCTCCATCTCCATCTCCATCTTCTTCATCTTAGTCACATGCTCTCGCCTTTCCTCCTCCATCTGGGCCAGGGGACTCCTGCACAGGGAGAGAAGGAGCGCGTGCGCACACACACACACACACACACACACTTAGATCAGCACTACAGAGCATACACAGGTCTTGGCATACTCATCAGTTTGCATTGTTAGCACTAATCGACCCCCCAAAAATAAATACATCATGTCTGGTAGCAGGAGGGTAAACGGAGCGAGGGGGAAAGATTTAGGAACGAAGGGATCCAACAAGGCGTAGAGAGGAACAGAATACCAAACCCACCGGGAGACTTTCAGGAGACCTGCAGGTGGGGGGTTAAATGTTAGCGAAGCTCATCGGGACGTTTCATTGCAGCGTTAGTGGACAGAGACCCCGGCATGAACCGCGTGGAGAGGTTACCGGTGACAAGGAGGCAGATTCACCACGATTTGGGTGTTTCAATTATATATTGGAAAAGAGGAAATGGCTTAAGGAGACAAAAAAATGGGGAAAACTGCGCAATCACTCCATACGTGTCATGCACCGGTCTCTGTCGGTTCTACGAGCACGGCCGAGGTGGAAGCAGCAAGCGGAAAGATTCAAAGGCTTTGCTGTCGGGAGGGAAACAAAATGAAGGCTTTCATTCATAGCTGTCAAACTACATCCATAAGTGAGACAATTCACAGGTTTTATCTCCCGCTGATCCTGGACTGGGTAGAAGAGTCTGGTGGGGGATGGGGGGGGAGAAACAGCATAGCAGACTTAAGTCAACAGGGAGGGAAGGAAACACCCGTGTGCAGCCAGCAGGGGGCAGTGAAGGGAGTGCAGAGAAACGATCGCCATACAGGAGGGCCTCAAAAATAATAGGAACAAAAAAAAAAAAATCACCACTTACATTCCTTCAACTGTGTCAGGTCTAAAAAAAAAAAAAAAACACATACGACCAAAACACACACACACACACACACACACACACACACACACACACACACACGCACACACAGCATGCGATAATGAGTTCATGCACTAAAATAAACCTCTTAGACGTGTCCTTTTTCACTGCGAATGGGAAAAAAATAGAAAGCTTGGAAACGATAACAACGTGGGTTTTGAGAGCGGTGTGTCGAATACATTAGAAGAGTTGGCCAAACGTTGAGCTGTGAACATGTGTGTGTGTGCGTGTGTGTGTGTGTGTGTGTGTGTGTTAGAATCAGCGGTGTAAGGCCTCCAGTCAGCTTCAGACCTGGAGTTCTAGCTTATCGAGTTAGCCATGTTGCTTGCGTCTACAGGAATGAGGAAGCCGCGCAGGAGTGTGTGCAAAGTGGAGCAGCGAGTGGCTGCAACGTCACCGACTGGGAACGAACGGGCGACGGGTGAAATCCCCCAAATTAGACTTTTCCCATTTAGATGAAAAACGAAATACCTTAATGAATTAGGATAAGAGTACATAGTCGACCATCTACAATCAATATTCTGCCAATCGAATGTCAACCGTGTTGCTTTATCAGTTTCTGCAGGTTCACCAAGTTAAATGTTAGCTATTTTTTATAACCTATATAATACCAAATGCAGTAGAACACAATGTAATACCCCAAAAGAACCAGTAGGGACGATGAGACCTACACTTATTTATTATTATAACATTTATTTAAGTATTTCCCAGCATTATATATACACACTATATAATTCCCAATGATTTATCTAATCAATTCCATTCAGCCTCCTGGAACGACATCCTAATAATAGTGTGAACATTAAGCTGCAGATCAAGCCTAAAAGCTCTTTTGGTTTAAATAAAATAAAGCAGTCGTGAGCATTATTATTTATTACTTAGAAGTGACCCTACTCCCCGTCTCTCGTGCACTTTCCCCAGGACTTACTTGGTGGACAGTTGACCTTTGGCCCTGTTGTTGTCCACTCCGTTGTAGGTGACGGCCGCCAGCTTCCTGCTGCGGTAGTTTTCGTAGTGGACGTTGTTTGTCATGTCCTTGAGGTCCTGCATGTGCGTTCTGGGGGACGGACGACAAAGCATTCAACCGGCTGCATCGCTGTCATATTTAAACAATGACCGATCTTCATTTATTCCCCCTTTTTTGTAAAAGGCGATCTTATGTTAATCACAAACTGAGTCAGCAGTATCGCTTTATTAACTGTGAATCATCACCTGATGAGCATATCTCTGAGGATGGTGAAGTCGCAGTGGTCACCGTTTTCAACTGGAAGGGAGAACAGGAAGTCAGTCATCAGACAACAAGTCCACTTCCTGTTTGTTTTTTTGCCCTGTGGTAATATTTAACTGACCTTCTGCGACCCCCCAGGGGTATTGTCTCCCTCGGACTCTTTTGCTGTTCACCTCGATGATGGTGTTGCTTCCTACGACGGCCAGCGGCAACTTGTCCTAGCGGGACGACAAGATTCACCTTTAATAAAAAAAGTAGTGCTTTAAGTATCTGGGTTTGTAACAACCGGGGGAACACGCGGTACCTTTATCTTCTTCACCAGCCGGTTCTCTTCTTCGTCGTCCGTCTCCGGGAACTCGTAGATCTTGATCTTGTGCTCTTGGATTTCACACATGATCTGGAGGGGAAAGATCTTTTAGAAACTCCTGGAAACTTTAACTGTGCGACACTGGCTGCAACATATTCTTTGTTCTGGTTTCAAGAATTATTTAGATCAGATCGTAGATTATATTCTCCTTTTTCTATCAACAATATTAACACTGAAGGTTCTACCGTTACCTCATATGTTCCCAAGCTCAAACTCAGCATGACTTCTTGATGTGGACTAACTATGCGCGTTATTTAGCATCTTTTACATCTCAAAAAGGAACTACGTATCAATCAATCTTTGAATATTGTTATAAATGTGTCATTAACACACAAAAAACAACTCACAGCGGTTTGTTCATGGCTGAACAAACCGCTGTGAGAAGCTATTTGGATCTACTTTATTTGGCTTTGCTTGGTGAAGCACATTTTCCCCCATCAAACTGACAATAAATAAATAAATAATAAAAAAAAGATGCTTGTGTTTTCTGCAGTCGAATGCAGCTGTGGAAACCACTGACCTGCTTCTTGAACTGGTGGCATTCCTCCGGGGTGAGGGTGTCTGCTTTGGCAATCAGAGGGATGACATTGACCTTCTCATGCAACCGCTTCATGAACTCGATGTCCAAGGGCTTTAGTCTGCGAGGAGATAAAGACGGTTTGAGGTTTGACTGGATACGGCAAGCAGTGTGAAAATATGTACCTCAAACTTAATATTGATATCTCACATTAAACTGCCTGTTGAGCACATTTAGGATCAACATAATGAATCAAACTGTTGTCACACGCACGTTTTGGAGCTACATTTAATTTGTTTATATGTTTTGGGCTTCCACAACATGAGGATGAGTGGAGCGTTACCAAATATAGAAAAGTATGCGTGTGACTGCACGACTGATGGTTGTAAATGTCTAAGAAAATGAAACCTGGTAGTCGTGAGAAAAAGCGCCGCCATTCTTGGATGAATAAATAAACATTCGACTTTCCTGATTTATTGAGTAAGATATTCATCTTCTTTGGTTCTTTTGAGTGCACGTTAAAAAAAAAAAAAAAAACGTAGAAAATAGTGACAAATGCCTCTCACAATATTCCAGAAAGCTGAACTGTCCAAAACCTAAAAAGACATCCACGTTATTATATAGATGTAAACCCAAGACATGGAGAACATCCTCACACAATATTACATGGAACAAGGTAATCAATGGCCTTTTATTTCTGAAACCAGAAAACGTCTCTCATAATTCAACGTTCAGACCGTCCCTCGGTGTTGGAGGTCATTGTGCTGCTGTGTGAGAGCAGTCAGCTGGTGTTATGAGGGGATGCTCCGTGTGTGTGTGTGTGTGTGTGTGTGTGTGGAGACATACGCTGCCCATTCTCAAGGCTAAAGTACTGCTTGTGTGGGTACAGAGGACAGGCTTGTACAAACACAACGTCTCACTGAGGACACACACACACACACACGCACACGCACACGCTAGTTAAAGAGTTCACATTACTGAAAATGTAATCACTGAAAAAGTAGCCATGTGCTACAGAAAATTGAGGATAGAATCCATTGACAGGAGAATCATAGGAGGCCAGTGAAGATTCACACCTCTACGAACATATCAGAATTTTAAAACAGCTTTGCAGAACAGGAAATAACCTTTGAAGTTTCTCGATTACACTTTCAGCTTCACCACACGAGACACAAACACGTCCTCAAAAGAAAGATAAGAGGAGCACATCAGAGCAGTGAAGCCGACTCCAGACAGCTCTGGTGGCTCGTGAAGAATAAACAGTGGAGGTCAAATTCCACACAGTCGTCTCTTTATGAAATATGTGGCGATCAGTGTCATCGGCTGGGCGCTTTGCCAGCGTCTTCACCCGTTTACAAGTTTTAACCCAAATTCTGCAAGACGAGCAAGCTGCATTATCATCGTTGTATCTGTAGTAGATAAAATAAGTTGCTGCGTGACCTCGGCTTCACGTCGATGGCCACCAATCCGTTTCCAAAAGCAGTGGAGAGTTAAGCGTGTGGCTGGAAAACGCTAAAGGAGGAGGAGCCTTATTGACTACCCTTTCCAGGGATTTGAACCAGCAACATAACCTGCTTTTCTGAACGTTGACCTCCCTCTCGTGTCCCTCCGTACACTATTCTTTACACTGTTCCTGCTTCCGCTGCAAAGTCCTAATCGATCCTGACTTCTATTTCCTCGTCAAAGAGTTTGATTCTCGCCGGCGTCAACGATATATATAAAGAAACGGATTAATTGACTCACCCGTGTCCCGAGGGGGCAATGAAGTACAGGCAACAATGAATTCGGCTGTCGGGCATCTGTCGTCTGTTTACCCGGGATTCCGAGTTCAGGTAGTCTTCAAATTTGCTGTCTATGTGGTCGATGATCGGCTGCCAGCTGCGTGAAACACAAACGACGGCTTGCGTTGAACACAAATCCTCCCCACACACACACACACACACACACACAAATAGGAATACAGCGTTGACATTTTCGGGATCCCAAATGAGGGAATGTGATCCGGGCCGAGCTGAAGTCGTGGCGACCCTTACCAGTTGCTGTTGTCGACGGCATCTCCGAACCCCGGGGTGTCAACTATCGTGAGCAGCAGCTGGACGCCACCTTCCTTTATTAAAACTTTGGACTGCTCCACCTGGCACAGGAAAAAGAATGAAGGGGTTTAAACACAATATAGAAAAAGGAGGTGTGTCAAATCATTATCGCTGGAAGCAAAAAAATAGCGTCGCAGATCATATATTCTACATACATCTTCTTTTTTTTTTTTTTTAAACACTTGAAGCGCCGTGTCTCAATAGGCCACGTCAGACTCTGCTATTAACCAGCTATGCCGAGAAGCCACAAATACACACAAGCATCTGGAGGTCACTCGAGTCAAGATTCAGGACGACGTTGTGTAATCGGGGAGAAGAAGATGAAGGAATTCAGGGCGGGACCCGACAGCGAGGCTGGTTTGAACCGTCACAAGAGACCCGTCGCAAAATATACGAATAGTTGTAAAAGGACCGGAGACTTTTGTCACCAAAGCCCATAATTATATCCTCCATACAATGTTCAATTGTTGATGTGTATAACAATGATGCTGAATGACTGTTTCTTTGTTGATAAGATCATTCTTTCTGTATTAAACAGAGCAGGTTCGCTGGCACCGGAACACTGCAAATAACAATTTTTTTATTAACAGTGCAATCTCGCGTGTTTCTATTATAATAAGTTAGGTTTAGGGTGCTTGTTTTGGTCCAGTTGCTGCTGCTGCAACTGTTCATTTTATTCATCTTAGAAGACTCTAAGGTTACTCCCGAGTAGATTAACTGCGAGAGCACGCTGAAAGAAAACAATAATTAAGTCGCCATTTATGTCATTAACACAGATGTACAACGAGACGGTGCACAATCCTGTCGTGGTCACATTTTCAAATAAAACGTCACATTGAAAGCTGCCAAAGCAGTCGGTGGTTAGAGCCTCTTACCAGCCACAACCACAATGTGTAACAACATTTCAATGACATTTTTTTCAACTCTAATATTTGGTCTACTCAGTGCTGTATGAAAAACAAACATGTGGCCCATCCAGCTCTGTGTATCCAAGGTTTTTAGTCGTTGTTGCCAACACCGTGTGCAAACCGCCTGGCTAAAAGATTATGTAGGTATTTGCCCAAATGTACCTGGACAGTCTTTTTTATTCGATGTGAAGGTCCAGGATACTCTGCTGAATACAGGTCTGTTAGGAACAGAGAGTTGATCAAGGTGGACTTGCCCAACCCCGACTCACCTGGAGAAAAGCAAAAGGAAGAGAAATCAGTATTTCGGGCTGCATTACTTGGAATAAAACATGTATATTTGTTGTATTATATCCACACAAAGATCCCTGTTGACACCCTAAAGACAACCAAAGGCCACGCCGTCTGTCCGGGGATGAGACTGACATTTGCACCAGGACATTAATTCATTGGGGTTAACAGTTAAAAGGCTATGGAAACAACACAGACAATGGCTCTTGTTATGTGCAGCTGACTGGCTGTGTGGTCTGGGAGGCTTCTCAAGCTCGGTGGGCCGCTGCGTGCCCAGTTTCCAAGCTCCCGATGAAAAGAATCGTTAGTGGAAAACGACCACTGACACTGCCCGCCTTGGCCGAGGGCCCCAAGTCAATATTTAATAAGCCACCATTTACACCAGAGCTGCAGTCAAAGGCTATTGCGTGGCACTCGCACTGTGGCATTTGTTTGTCGTGCATTTTCCTGCTACGGGTATGCGCTTGTTAAATTTACTGCAGTGTGCGGTGATGACAGGCCTGTGAAAGGAGTCTCTCTGCAGTCTGTGAACTGAACAGGTTGTTGGGTCATGCATTTCACGAGGCATGGGCAGACGTGCTGCTGGTGATACCAGTGCCATCTTCCCCTTTCTTTGATCCTCTTTTACACCACACTGGTGACCCATTGCGTTGCACGACAGGGACATGTGGGCTCACAGCGCATCAGAGCCAAGAAAAGCTCTGTGTGTGTGCGTGTGTGTGTGCACACATTCAAGAGGGTGATACCATGAAACAATGGCAAGCATGTATCTACCAACAAGCCTGGAGGACCTCCTCTACTTTCCTTATTGCTAGATGCAACGGCATTTGTTGACGTATTCACAGATTACAAAAATACGTTGATTGGCATAATGTGCGCCCAGTCAACTCCTCTCGAGAATACGCTCCAATTAAAATCTTTTTTAAAAAAACCTCGCCCACGATTCAATAAAGTGTGGGAGTATTTTAGACACTTTGACCCCGACAGTGTGGTGCTCTGTACACTCTGCCAATTGAAAATGATGCCGTTATGGTAATTTAAATGGTACAACTGTGACCATCTGAGAAAATGGACTGTCGTTACCGTGTGTAAGACATTCCTAGTGTCGTCGAACGCAATGGGAGATGCGCTATTCTTAGAGGCATGCTGGGTAAATTCTGGTCGGTCCCACCACAGGAAATGGTTTTGACCCGAGGAAACATTTTCCCTCCGAACGGGGGGGGGGGGGGGGGGAGACGACGACTGATCAGTGGAGGAGGCTCTTGGCTCAGTGTCAACCACCACATCCAGACGTTTTTTTTTTTTCTAAAGAATGTCTTCCAGTGCAGCTCTCGATAAATCCATCCCAAATGTTTCTGTTCTGGCAGACGGTGTCAAGGACCCGACATCAAGATTAATTCAAACAGCAAAGCACCGCCCCCCCCTTCTGACTCAGCCTCTATCACTACAAAGCTGGAGGCATGTCCCTTGTGCATAAACAAATGCCAACCGTCACAATTACAATGATTCATACGAAAGAAGAGCAAGCGGAGGGCTGAGCAGCGTGCGTTCTTACCCACGACCATCAGGGTGAACTCGAAGCCCCTCTTGACGGACTTCCTGTACACTTGGTTGGGGAGGCTTGCAAAGCCAACATATCCTTCCAGGTTCTTTTGCTGCTGTAAGAATAGTAAAAACAAATTAAATGACACACATTAAATCCACAATTAAAGATAATCTTGCGCCACTGCTTTAAAATGTAGGAGGAAAAAAAGGAAAATCGATACTCCCACACTGCCAAAACTGAAATATACTCCCGGTCTTCTAAGCACCTGAACTCTACATGGTCCCATCCAGTAGATTCCAAGTAAGATAAACATCTTTTATTTTTTATTTTTTAACAATTTTGTTTGACAACTTTTCATTGAAGACATATATAATTGAATAAAAAGCTGTCGGCTATTTAAGGTATAGAGATCATTTAAATACCTACCGTTTGTACTGCTGTTTTGTGTCGATCAAAAAGGGAAATGGAGTCCAAATGTGCAGGAAAGGCCAGCGTTCCCAGGGGTCAGAAAGCCGAGGGAAAGAGCACAAAAACAAACAAACAAAAAGCAACAGAAAATCAATCTCAGGCCATCTGACAAACAAACCGCTCCGTCTCCAGAATCAGTTTCCCAAGCTGAGAGAAGCTGGAGGCACAATAATTCAGGATCTTGGCTACTGTAACTGTAACACAGACAAGCTGGCCAGGGTTGTACACATATTCCACTCTACTTGCTCCTTTAATGTCAGTAGCGCCATAAAGCGAAGCCCGTTCACTGTTCACAGCTTTCTTTTTCTTCTTCTTTCAGCCCGTGGCTAGGAGAGGATTTCTGCCTTCTTACTCTGGAGCATCTTGCCTGCCAACCATCAGCAAACCCACATGTCTCCTGCGTGACACTGTGACCTTTAGCGCAGGATGTATTGTTTAATCTCAGCAGCATCCTACTGCTTGTGAATCATTATGTACCCGCGTTCTGCAGAAGGTTAACAAAACCAACACTGTTTATTTTTTTTAGATTACAGCTGGGGTTTTTTTTGGGGGGGGGGGTTATATCTAAAAAGTCAGAGCTGTCAATTATTAAATGCCAACTGTGTGTTCCCCTTTCTGAAAATGTCTGACAGGTCTGCTTATTAATAAGGAAGTGATGATGTGTTAGAGATTATAAAAAGTGTTTTCAATTTTGAAGGAATCATTCTGGACTTCAAACAAAAATCAAACATTAACTCTTGAGGTACTAGATCCACTGTAATCCAGATTAGATGGCAGCCGTGCCCCCCCATTAGGCATCACACCGAGACAAATCTTCCATCTTTGGCTTCGTTTGCCTAACCTGGATCCTCCATTCATGGCAGTTTAAGCAAATTATCGATCTCACACTCACACACAAAGCAGCCCCCCCATCTGTAGCACACACACCACAGAAAGTGGTCATGACGACCGTCTTCAGTATAACATTGGGACTATTTTGACGTCATTAAAGCTCGCGAGCAGTTAGCCGTTTAATCCAACGTTCCGACACCAAGTTAGCTAGTTAGTCCAACCAACTGCTGGTAATTAGTAACGAGCTTTAAGGAAACAACAGTACAGGTCGCCCCTAACACGGGTCTTAACGTGGCTTCTTATGCGAGCCATGAACACGAACGGCCAGGCTGACTGGGAGACTTTGCTAAAAGGCAGGAAATGACTCCCCCCCCAGTCGGGCTGTGCACCCTGCTAGCTCGGCTAGCTCGCGAGCGACTGGAGGCGGACGACTGGGGCGTTGGTTGCTCAGACAACTGCAGAAGCTAAATAGCGGCACGGTCAAATTAAATATATATATTTTTAAACCAAGCGGATGCAGACCAACACGAGTCGTGACAGGCGGAGGTTTACACTGTGGATACGGCGCGCGCGCTCACCCATAACGTTGTCGCTCCCTGCCGCCTCAAAAAAGACCGATCATTCACGAGCCGACATTCCCCTTCTCGCCGATTTTTTTGCGCCCGAGCTACGCAGTGTGAGGCGCGCAGGGGCTCGCGTGCCCCGACGTGCTTACGCCTCGAGGCTGACGTAAAGTCTACGTGAATCACAAAGGGAGGAACGCTGCGGCGTCGCGAGAACTTATATTTTCCTCGTATTGGGCTTGATGAGTTCTCGCGATAGCTAGCTAAATACTTTTCTCATGTGTTCTTTTGATCTAATTACGCGTTCTATTATGTCACTACACTCGTACAGTTTAATTACATAATGATTAGTTAATGATGGGGCTGATTTCAATTTAAAATGCCATTACTTGGCTATTACTATATAAATGTTGTATTACTAATAAGGTGAACAATAATATAAATCAAACAAATCTATGTTCCTCACACTTATAATGTATTTTTTAGAATTGTGAACCAGAATCTTTTACATTTTAATTAGTTTTACAATTTTGTACATTTTAAAGACTCTAATTAATTATTTAAGTATAAGTATAGGGAGTATACAAATGTCATTATACATTTTGAGCATGAAAAATAGTAGCTACAACGTAGCATTCATTGTAAAGTTATTAATTATATGTGGTCAATTTATTTATTTTTTGTTTTATTCAATAATATTATTGTTTCTCTACCGTTGTGTTGAGCAGACTACATGTTTGCAACGTTTGTATATTTGAATGTTTTTTTTCCAATAAATATTGAGAAGAAGAAAAAGAGTCCACTACCTATTTGGTTATTATATATTATTAATATAGTGATATATATTATATTACAGAGCTGTGTTTGTCTCCGGTGACGGATAGCGTCCGTTGTAACCGCGGCAACCGGGACTCTCTTGTACCGTTCACCCGGATTGGTTATAAACGTCGTGACACTGAACATCGTCTTCACTCATTTGCTCATGGAAGGGGGCGTCTGCTGTTATATAAAAAAACTATGTCGCCGAAGGATATTTAATGAAACAAACAAATATTCTTTATAGCTAATAAAAACCAACTGCCTGTACACGTTGCTGAAGGTAATTACTTTTCTTGTTCTAACTGCCAACCAACTCAGTTCAACCAGTCCAATCCAGTTAGTCCGTGTATCACAGAGGTGGAGGAGGTAGGCTGCTGTGTACTCTGTTACAAGTAACTCGTGCATTTAAAATCGTACTTAAAGTAGGCAATATTAGTATCAAAATAAAAGTAGCCTCACCCAATTCAGCTGGAGAAAATAAAAAATATAAAAACAGGTAAGCTACTGCAAAGGTCAAGAATATTGAATATGTAATATATTTGCTTTGAATATGTAAATAGCTGTACAAAAAAAGACGTTGTAATCTGCAAAATATTGACCAATATTATTGTATAATGTTCATTTTAAAGTGTTACAAAACAAAACGCATTATATATATTGTTTGTGTTAATAATCTAAATCTGAAAAGTAACTTGGGTTGTCTAAAACATTGTGTAAAAAGTGCAAAATTTGCATCCAAGGTAGTGAAGAAAGTAGCATAAAATAGAAAGTACAAGAACCTCAAAGTTGTATTTAAGTAGTGTACTCAAGTACACTACTTAAATACAACTTGTATATTCTCATAATCACTTTTATCAGTGTGTCACTACTATCTAAATGTCCCTTTGTGCCTGAAGTTGAACAACAGGTCACACATGGAAACAAAGGAGGGACGCTGAAAATGTCCAATCCAGTTAAAAAAGTTAGACAAGGAGAAAAGCTTCCCTTGAAATCCAAAGGAATCCAAAGCAAGTAAGCCGGGTGATGTGCTCCCAGTCATTTAAAAAGCCTGTTACATAATTCAAGATGAATTTCCCTGATATGTTTGAAGCACATCGCCTGATGAAGCCTGTTCTGTAGGGCATCTCATGACCTCAGGAGGCTTCAGTCCCTGCTGGCCAAGAGCGTTCCCAGACGAGAGGTGAGATGAGCACCAACAAATGATCTCCACACGGAGGCAGCGGGGTCCAGATGTGATGACCAAAAGCAGCTTCTACGTGTTCAGGCCTGTGTGTATGTGTACACGACTCCCTGTGTTGCAGGTGTCAGCGCCGAGTCCCAGTAAAGCGCGCGTCAGATCTCAAGGCCTGCATCCTCCAAAAGACACTAACAGACAGAGGAGTGAGAGCGACATCGCCAGCGAGGACTCTGAGCTGGAAAAGTTCAGGTTTTCATTCAATTTCCTGTCGTTTGTTTTCCTCCTTTTATAATCTGAAAGCTACTTAGGAGCACAACACACAATGAATAGGCTTCCAGGGCTCAACTTCAGCCTTTTCTTAAGGCAAACACATGCACTAGTGTAAAGAAAAAAAATCCAAAGTACACATTTAGGTGTGAATTATACTACTTTGTCTATTTGCGTCTGTAGATATTGCTTAAATTCCCCTTTAGATAATACTGCATTTGCATATTTAAACATTTCATAAAACTTGTATGACAAAAAAATATTTGTCTTCATGTAAGTAGATTTATATTAGTTAAATGGTGATTTATATTAGTGAAATGACAAAGTGTATGTCATTTCCAAAACATATTCTTTCAATCTATTCCCATTCTCCATAAGCAAGCCATCAAAATACTTGATAAAAAACAAAAACACCACCATCACTGCAATATTCTCACAAAACACCACATCCTGAGTTGGGAGAACATCATTAAATTCACTGATGTGTGTCTGGTTTTTAAAATTTTAAATGGTATGGCTCCGCCCCCGCTTAGTGAATTTGTTAAACAAAGCAGTGAAAGCAGCAGACTCACTAGATCTGCTACAAGAGGTGATTGTGTCATTTCATATAGGTCGAGCTCGTTTAGCAAGTCTACATTCTCAGTGAAGGCAGGTCACTCGTGGAATGCTCTGCCACCACACATACGTGCACACAACACGTACAACACGTTCAAGCATAACCTGAAGGAATGGCTTGTTGCCAATCAGGTGTGCAGTCATTGATGTGCTGTCTGTCCTGATGCTTGTTTCGGCTATATGTGCATTTGTTTTTTATGTGTATGTTGTATTGTAGCTGGGTTTGTTCTGCCTGATGCATGCTGCCACTTGTATGTCTCTGGTCTATTGCTGTACCCTTTCTTTTTGCTGTGTATTGGTTTTGTTTATATGTTGTTGTCAGTTTGTCTATGAATTTTATTTCCATTTTTATTTTGAGATTTTGTTATTTTAGGCTGCCTTAAAAACATCTGGCCAGGGACAGCAGATGGAAATTAGCCTCTCTGGCTAACTCTGGCTCACTTACAGTCCTACTGTTGATTAGTGTGCATTGTCCCTGCAAAATACATGAATAAAAAATATATATAAAAAAAAATATAAAAAAAATTGGAAATCTCCATTTCAGTAATAGCACTTACATACTTCAAACTTTGAAGTTTAACTTATATCTACATTCTGGAGGTTTTTTAACATATATCTAATATGCATACTATATTATTGTGTGTGTATATATAGTAAACAAGATTCTGAAGCTGGACAGACATCAGATGCACACAGATTCTGTCACATTTTACTCTGCATGTGACCAGAGCAGAGAGTTGAGAAAATAATGAACTACAACACCCATGATGCAATGCATTTTGATGTTATTTAAGTGGACCCTGTCACACTCAATAGTTTTGAAGGATATAGTATAGTTTTGTTGATGGTCGAACATTAATTATGATCAAATACAATCGGTAATCTGGACGTAATTATACATATATATATATATATATATATATATATATATATATATATATATATATATATATATATATATATATATATATATATGTTTATGTTTACAGCGTCACATACAGAGACCAGAGGTGTTTCAGCAGCCACCCGATGCACAAACTCTTCTCTGCCATTCTTGCCTCCTTGGTGAAGAACAGACTCTGCAGGTAAAGCATCCTCAGAAACACTGCAGCGCTCCTTCTCCTGTTTACCGACAATGTTCACGCCCCCTTTAGTGAATGGATCGAGCACGCGCCGCCCGAGTCCGCCCTCGGAGTTCTGATCTGCTTACGATTATTGATCAGAGATCCCTGCCATCAGGTGCGACATGGAAGTTGATTTTGGTATCACATGAATATTTCCACTGTATGAAAAAATGTTTTTTCTTTCTTTTTTCTTTTTAGAAAATCCTCCATCAGCTTCAGGGCGTTCCTTTACTTGCCAGGGTAAATAAACGCTCTTTAAAGATGTTTCTCGGTGTTACGGTTTATCAGACGACCGTGTTAACTGGAGGCTTTTCAGCCGAATGAGTCCGTTGTTGTCTTGGTTACGACGGCCGTTCGAAAAAATAGGATAGAGGACACGGTGTAGCTGTCCTCGTGAATGCCTGCTTGGTTTCAATTGTGTAATACAGTGTCAAACCCTCTCATGTACATAATAATATATACTATACAAATTAAACAATGCAGCATTCACGAGGGCTACGTGTCATCTTCCTATTTTCAACAGCCGTCTGTAACTACGACAGCAACGGACGCGTTCCGTTCAAAGTCGCTAGTTAACACGGTCGCTTCTTAAACCGTAACACCGGCCTAAACCTGCATTCACCTCTCTCTCAGCACATGGAGCACGTCACTGCCGTGTATACATCTAGCGGCGAACAGGCGCTTGCTGTGCAGAAGCTGGTCACCATGACCTGTGAGTAATCTGAGGGCAATATCAACACAAACACACACACACACACTCTCACGAACACACGCACACGCACACACACACACACACACACACACGCACGCACACACACACACACACACACTGATTGCTCTGCAGACATGTTTCAGAAGCTGTCTGCCGTCGGGGGTCAAAGGGTCTGGGTGATAGAGAGCGGTGCTCACGTGGTGAGTGATACTTTGAGATGAGGTCATCTGTGATTATGTGTTGTGTTTGTTTTTCATGTCATTTTAACGACTGAGATAAACTTCAAGCTGTAAGACTCATTCCTGATGTTGGTGCACTGGAACCGGTCACTCACTACTTACGGCTTATAATTTGTGTATATAGTAATTTGTCATTTTTTTAAATTACAAATTGAGAATGGAAATACATTTTCCCCAATTTATAATCTTAATGTTAAATGTCTAGCACCAACATCAGGCTACAAGGATACAAGATATATTCTAATTGAATGCACAGATTGCCGTATCATTTCTTATTGAGGACATTCTGGCACATCACATAAAAGAAAGTCTGTAAAAATGCGTGTGAAGAGGCGATTTAAAAGAGATAACTGATTCTGAGAGCCCTACACCTCCTCAGGCAGGCCGTGATAGTCAGCGAGTGTCTTTATCTCGGTTCATAATCTGACATTTATCTACATTTCATGTGCTTCGTGGAGAAAAAACAGACAAGTCTCTCATTTAGTAAACCATTTCTAGACCCTGGTGAAGCTCCTCTCCACAACAGATAGCAGTGTGCTGCTGGGAGCCCTGCTGGCCCTCACCACTTTGGCTGAGAGGTAACCAAATGTGGCATTTAATGCATTAAATACATGTATGATCTCCTCCGCTGTAAGCCATTTGCTTTTCCCTGCAGCCCAGAATGCAAGCAGGAGATTGGCCATCTTCCCATAGTGGAGCACCTTCTTGTAATACTGCAGGAATACGACCTGCTGTCAAAGAGGTTAGACACAACAATTCATCTGACGGTGACAACAAATACAAAGAAGTGATTTCTAGTGATTTCCTTCCTTCACGAGTTGCTGATCAAATACAAAATAAATAAAAATAATGAAAAACAAAACTAAAAAACCTTGGAAACGAGCGAGGCCACACTGAACCTGGCGTTTCCTCCAGGATGAGCGCGGAGCTGCTGAGGCTCCTGACCCCGGTGAGGCAGGTGAGGGCCCAGGTGAGGGAGCTGGAGGGTCTGCCGGTGCTGCTCAGCTTGCTGTACGGCCAGCACCTTAAGCTGCTGTGGAGCGTCGTCTGGGTCCTGGTCCAGCTCTGCGAGGATCCCGACACCAGGACGGAGATCCGAAGCTGGGGCGGGGTGCAGCAGCTTCTCCGGCTGCTCGACAGGTTTTTACGAAACTGAACGATTTTAAAAGCGTATTTTACGTTTATATTACATGATATGAATTTGAATTGTTGAGACAGATTAAAATAACAATGATCAAAATCTAACCAACAGAAGCCAAGATATGATGACTTTTAGTCTCTAGTGGTCAAGTGCGATAAACTACGGATCCTACATTTCCCACAATGCAACTCGATAGCAGCCTTTAATGGATTCATTATCTCAGTTTGGGGGCCTTCAGATTTATAGAAGAAACTGGGGCATGGAAAGGCATCAGAGTTATCAGGCAACCAACAAATATGCTGTCAGTTGCATTATGGGAATTGTAGGATCCAGTGATTTTGGTGCTCATGTATGAGGAAGCATATACTCTCAGCCTCTGAAGCATCAATTTGGACCCTTCCTCTTTTTGAATCTGTCTCATATGAGTTTCCAACTTTATAGAACATGTCTGCAGTACTTCAGAGTATTTGGAAAGTGAAAAGGTTCAGATTTATATCGCCCAATACCACAACATTTACCACAATACTATACATCATATAGAAAACGACCAGATTTCCCCTCCAGAGTATTCTAACAAGCCAATGATGGAGGAGGCAATTCCGAAGCTTTGTTTTCAAGTGCTGTTGTTGGCATTATTTAGCCCGGTGACACACAACGTAACCCTCCCAGTGACAGGCAGTACGTCTGTGACCGCTCGTCCATCGAGACGCTCTCCAGCGCCAACGCAGCCGGACGCGTCCACAGGGAGCACATCAGGGAGGAGCTCAGCCCACAGGAGGAGGCGGACAACACCGTGGCCCTGCAGGCAGGTCAGGGACGATGCAACGCACACCACGCATTGCACGGAAAATAATTCACTTGAGAGTTATTCTGTGGTGTTAATTATGCAAAGTGGTGGAAAAAAGGCCTGTGTGCACAGGAAGTGAAATAGTCAAATATTTCCTTTTTTCCAAAGGTCTAAAGAAACAGACAAATTAGGGTTAAAATAAATAAAATGATGTTATGTCTGTCCCAATAAGATAACATTGGATTTTCCAGTATACAGCTGTCCGTGTTTTTAAGTCTCTTTTGCTTCCTGAGTGCGTTATTAATGCTCACAGCTGGTTGTTGGACAGTCTGAGACTTTAAGATGAGCGTGTATGAGTTCTTGAATTAAGTCGTATCCCCTTTAATCCCTTTTCCAGCCTGCTGCACGGTGCTAACTGAGCTCAGTCTGGATGACACATCTGCTCACCACATTGTGCAGGTAATCCAAACGTCTGTACACGAAGAGCATTGAGAGGATGGGAATGAATGAAGTATGACTTTATATCAAGTTACTATATGTAGAACATTTAAAAAACACTGTCAACTAATTTTTGACATTTCTTTTCTCAGGAAAATGGGGTTTACATAGTCTCAAAGTTGATTTTGACACACAACTCTGGACCAAAGGTCACATCTTTACAGGTAAATGACTTCAAATAGGTTTTTAAATGTCACTATAATGTAAATGTAAGACCACCTGAAAAGTAAAATGTTGCTAATTTTGTTTTGCAAAATAGTGCTATGCGTTTCGGACCCTCCGGTTTCTCTTTAGCGTGGAGAGAAACAGACATCTGTTTAAAAGGTGACGTTACAACAACTTAAATTCATTTAATGCATAATTTGGCTACTATTGTGGAAATAAATCTCTTTAAAATGTTCTCCAATGCCGTTATGTCATCTCTTATGCATTTCAGACTCTTTCCCACGGACCTCTTTGAGTTGTTTATTGACGTTGGACATTACGTGCGGGAGCTCGCGGCCTACGAGGGACTGCAAACCAACGTCTCACTCTACACCGTAAATGCATTCATCTGTTTATTCAGCTGCTTTTTTACATAAAAAAGAAAGAAATATCACTGTTCTTTACCTTGAAATGGGATGGACTTCCTGCGTGTTTTGTAACGCAGGAAGAGGAACTGGGCAGTCTGCGAGAGGGCATCGAGGCTGCGGACCAGAACCGACCTCCCCTCAAAGTCATCAACGGGTACTCCATCCTGGACCATCTGGGCACCGGCGCCTTTGGAAGCGTCTTTAAGGTCAAACGGCAGCATTTTGTGTTTTGGGTCAAGTTGGTTTTTTTTGGGCTTCTTTGAAACCTCGTGCAAACAAGCGTCGTCTTCTCACATGGTACAGGTCCGGAAGCAGAGCGGCCAGAACCTCCTGGCTCTGAAGGAGGTGAACCTCCATAACCCGGCGTTTGGCAAAGACAAGAAGTCCAGAGACGGCAACGTGGAGAACATCATCTCGGAGCTCACGATCGTCAAAGAACAGGCACAAAGTTCCAGTTTACTGAGGCTGTGATTCATTTTTAAACCTGATTTTAAATCCTGGTTTAAAACCAAAACTATAGCATATAATTAAAAAAAGATCAAATTCAAACTTTCTTCCTTTTTAAGTTTATATTTGTATTTAAATTTCATTCTGTTGCACCAAAACTTAGGACTTCAATTTAATCTGTGTTCCAGTATTAACTATTAAATGTACAGTTTTCTTACTGTGAGAAGAGTTTTCACTTTACTAAATGTTTTTAAAGTATAAACTACATCTTCTCTGCCGAGCCGTTATGATTAACTCTAATTAGCTAGCGAGCAAATATTTAATGTTTTATTATTGGAATAAGTTATATTCGTTTATAGTTTACTTTCTAGGTTCCGACAATAATTTATTTATTGGTTTTAGTGCGGATAAGCAAGCATCTCCATGTCGATTAAACTTTAATCTACTAAACGTTGATTAGTTTTTTTAATTGTGCAACAGAGCTTTTGCTTAATTTAATTTAAACCTAGTTTTGCTAAACTCTGACTATAACTAATCGTAGTTTAAAAATAATCCTTGTTGGCGCCCAGCCATGGGACTTAATTTAATAACATGTATCTGAACACAATATATTTTTTATTGCGTATCTTTTCTAGATGACGCACCCAAACATTGTTAAATACTACAGGACCTTTTTGGAAGGTGAGGATCATTCAACGATACGACAATATATTGTAATCAATACATGAGAGGCCCCTCATCGTACTCCTGACTCCAGGAGACAAGCTGTACATCGTGATGGAGCTGATCGAGGGCGTGTCGCTGGCCCAACACCTCAACTCTCTCAACGAGAAGCAGCAGAGGTTCACAGAAGACCGGCTTTGGAATGTATTCATACAGGTAACAGCTCTGGAAGGTAAATCTCCTTTTGAGAATCTGCACTCGGAGAGGAAAAAGAGCCGAGTAATCACTTTTGATCCAAAGGTAGAAACCCTAAAACAACCAGAATGCACTGGGGTCGTTGCAGACTGACCGTATGGGATATCTCAAATGCCTTCTGATCTGGAACAGACGTCCACGTGGACTGAAGGATGAACTGATTCGATTTTGAGTGGTCAAAAGGTCAAAGGTCACTGTGACCCCACGTCTGTCCCCCATTCTCGTGGACGTGGTGTCTCAGGAACACCGTAAGGGAATTTCTTCAAATTTTAGGTTTCGTTTATAAACAATTTTACGGGGGAACAAAAAAAAAAAAAGTACTAGAACCTCGCAAAAGCTTCGGTTGTATTTTGCTGGTTAATGAGAAGTGGGCCTCTGGGTGCAGGCAACATCCCTTTAACTATCAGAAGAACAATTATGTGGGGGTACTTCAATATTTGCTGTGGACATTGTTAGAGGAAGTATTCAGATCTTTTTTACTTGTGTAAAAGTACTAATACCATCATGTAAAAATACCTCAATATTTGTCAAGTTGCGATTGAGAGCACGTGATATTAGAAAGCTCAAAGTCTCCATACTCCCTCAGATGTGTCTGGCGTTGCGGTACCTGCACAAGGAGAAGAGAATCGTCCACCGAGACCTCACGCCAAACAACATCATGCTGGGGGAAAAGGACAAAGTCACCATCAGTGAGTGTCGACCGTTCATCGCTCCTCCTCCCGTCTCAACGTAAGAGTTTAACCTTTCATAAATTGTCTTCCTTCTACTCAAAGCCGACTTTGGCCTCGCGAAGCAGAAACAGGAGAACAGCAAGCTGACGTCGGTGGTCGGCACCATCCTCTACTCCTGGTGAGGGAATCACGGTTTACCATCCCGCTGCTTTTAGAATGAAATGGTCTTAATTTAAGGGGGTCGAGTTTCCATCAGGACCATTTATTTCTCTTTAAAACCTGCTTACTAAGAGCGTCTTAAATTAAATGTCTAACTAAGCTTGGTGAGAGAACACCAGAAGGAGGTGAGAAGTATGGCTGTGCTGTTTTTCATGTTCCTACAGCCTGCGAGCAATTTAGAAAAAACAGCAAAAGCTGCAGCTCGAATGTGTTTATGATCCTGACAACAGTTCTGTGTGTGTGTGTGTGTGTGTGTGTGTGTGTGTGTGTGTGTGTGTGTGTGTGTGTGTGTGTGTGTGTGTGTGTGTGTGTGTGTGTGTGTGTGTGTGTGTGTGTGTGTGTGTGTGTGTGTGTGTGTGTGTGTGTGTGTGTGCGTGTGTGTCTTGCAAGTGTTTATGAGGATCTATTTAAGGGGGAGTCCCTGAGAGTGAGGTCATATTTGGACACGTGTCCGCTCTCTGTCAAAGACCTGGTTACAACAAGTTTGGTAGTGAGGATTCCTCTCATCAAAGGTGATGTGTGTGTGCGTGTGTGTGCGTGCATGTGTGTGTGTGTGTGCGCGTGTGTGTTGTAGTCCAGAGGTGGTGAAGAACGAGCCGTACGGAGAGAAAGCTGACGTCTGGGCTCTGGGCTGCATCCTCTACCAGATGGCTGCTCTACAGCCTCCGTTCAACAGCAGTAACATGCTGACGCTGGCCAGCAAGGTTACACACACACACACACACACACACACACACACACACGCCTCCAACAAGTTTTCCTCTCGGCCGTCTGCCATCCTTTGCTTCTCATGTCTGTAGATTGTCGAGGCCGTCTACGATCCCATTGAAGAAGGAGCTTTCTCAGAGAGAGTCAAAGACATGATCCGATGGTGAGGCTTTTATTTGGATTATTATGGTTATTGATGTATGAAAAGTCCACTATAGTTTATACTGTATCCTCAACACATTACTGGCACTCATTTCAGTATATTGATGATAAAAAAAAGGCTTTTATTGGCTTAAACTCACAGGGTTAGGGTGTATCACATTTATTAGAGTGTATATTACTATCAGAAGGTTATCCCCCCCCCCGTCAGGTGTTTGAGTCCAGATGCGGACCAGCGGCCGGACATCGTGGCCGTCGGCTCCAGGATCTCCGACCTGGTGATGAGGCTGATGGACGGCCTCTACGCCTCTCAGGGTGCGCTGGAACGGAGAGCGGAGAGAGACAGGAAGCGAGCGCAGACGTACTTCCTGGAGAGGCACGGGAGCCGGACGGACCCGTCTCAGGTGAAGTGGATTTTTGGAAAAGGCCGATTTAAAAGTGGTAAATACCGTGATCTTTTTAGTTTGTCCTGCAGGTTTTTTTTTTTAAATGCACGCTGCACTTTTTTTTTTTGCAGGACAAATCCTTAACGAACACTGAATCTCCAACTCCTCGCTCTCCCGCAACCGGCAGCTCGAACCAGAACATCGGTCGAGGTGAAACTATTCACGTGCAGCGCTGAATTTAATTAACACGGGCCGGGAAAAGATTTGGATTTATATATTTGTAAATAAATTACGGGCCGTGTTTTTAGATGACGCCTCAGACGGGGATGTCGACATCGACGCCACCGGCTTCACGGGGAAACACCGCGGTTAGTTCTAACTTACAAGATACATTATGAGAGTATTTATCGTGATTACATGACAATGGGCCCCTGGATAGAGACATGCTAAGGGCCCCACCACCTGGGTCAGGGTGCGTGGGGATAGGAAAGACTAGTCTCTTTGTAGTTTTAATCTTTCTTTGGTATCGTTGAGTCTCTTCCTGGTTGGCACATTGTTGGCCATTCTTTCTCCAGATTGGTTGATTCACTGTATTTTTGATTTTGGCTTGTTTTATTTCTATCAAAGAATTAAAGTCCAGTGCCGACAATACACCGGAACCAACTCAATCCGGGTAAGTTAAAAAAAATCTGTGTGGTCAGCACAAAATGTGTATATATATATATATATATATATATATATATATATATATATATATATATATATATATATATATATATATATATATATATATAATTTTGTATACAATACATATCTCTAAATGGAGGCCATTGTTCACATTTGACCCAATTCATTGACCTGCCTTTTTTAAATGTTCCTCTCGTCTCAGCGGTGCTGCAAAGATTAAATCGAGACCAGGTACCGATTCATCCTCAAGAATGATATAAAATGTGTCCGTCCTGTTTATTTAGTGTGTGTTTGGTTCAGTGTCAGCAGGGATCTGCGTCTCCCAGGACAAGGTTCGGCAGATCCGTGATCCCATTCAGAGGCTCCTCGTGCAGCTGCACAAAATTATATACATCACTCAGGTAACGCCACTAATTATATGGGTCGAAACGCGGCCATTCTGCTTTTATTTACCTGAATTCATCAATCTGAAAAAACTGTTACTCAGGACCGATACGGAGATGTTTATAAGAAATATATATCCCCCCCCCCTCTCCCTCCTGTCCAGCTTCCACCAGCTCCACATCACAACATTAAGCGACGGGTCATTGAAAGATTAAAGAAGTTTCTGTTCCATGTTGGGAGCGATCCATACAACCTCAAAGTGGAGCTCAGCAAGGTTTGTACGGTCGGAAAAACCCCAAAATATACATCGTCACATAAGACCAAGAAAAGCTTGAAAATGTACGTGTTACTGGGGTAAAATCATTAAAGTGGTGTTCATTTGTGATACTTCTCAGTATCATAAACATTTGTTTGCCGCAGAGCTTATTTTTCTGCAAATAAAATCAAATTTCCTGTTTGTTGAAGAAAACAATTGAGAGTCTGGTTTGCAAAAATACGTTATTTATCCGTAATTCATAACTGAAAAGGTTTAAACTATAGTACACAATCCTCCTTTTAGTTATTAATAGTCAAACAAACTGTAAGATCCCAATTCTGTTCTACTATTTTGAGATATTGGGCGTTTCCCTGTAGCTCCTCCAGGCGTCTCCAGAGCTGATGGAGTTCAGCACAACCAGTTCAGACTGGTGGCCTCTGGTCCACCACTTCACGGGAGACCCCCGCGCTGCCGACGGCTCAGGTGAGTGACATCACACACAGAAACCCTGCACATCTGCTCTTACGTAACCTAAAAAAAAGAAGACATTTTTTACTTGATCTGGTGCGTTTTCGTGCCTTCTCTAATGTTGCTGAATGTAAAATAAAAAAATGCCAAGAATGTGATTTTCTCTTTTTCTGCCCCTCACAGGTGATGACGGGAATCTCAAAGATGGAGTCACCTATCAGCAGATGCAGGTCTGTTTTTTTTAATTTATATATATATATATATATATATATATATATATATATATATATATATATATATATATATATATGGACTTTTGTGTGTCCTGTTCTGAAACGTGTCATTGATTTTTTTGGTGGAAATATGTAAGGTTTATCAAATATATCACCTTTCATAGATCAACACTCCAAAGGGCTTTACAATAATGCAAATAAAGAAATAAGACCATAAAACAGTAAAAAAACAAAGAATAAAACATAAGCAACAACAGACCTTAAAGGCTAAATTAATAAACACTCGATGCTCATTCTCTTCTCGATACCACTCTCATCTTTGGCCGTTAAATATTAATTCAGCCGGGAGACGTTAGCTTAGCTTAGCACAAAGACTGGAAGCGGTGCTAAACGGGTAGCCACTGCGTCCAGCACACAACCTCCGTGAAACCACAACTTTATTTATACACACAGATTAAAACAACAACAAGTTAGAAAGTGTTCATTAGTGAGATTATTATCATATTGTTACGCTTACGGCAGAACCAGGCTAGCTGTTTCCCTCTGCCACCAGTCTTTATGCTAAGCTAAGCTAACTGGCTACTGCCTTATATGTACCGTACAGGAAAGAGACTCCTCCAACTGCGAGATGGTGTAAGATGGTGAATGAACTATCTCTTCCATGCAATCAAGAATTTATCAAACATTTTCTTTAATATAAACCGCCGGTGTCAATACTTTAGATGTGTGTTAATACGTGAGAGCAAGTGTCTCCTTTGTTTTCTCCTGCTGGACCTACCGTCTCATTTTGGAACATAATTATTTAATTTCCTCTTCGTGTTCATGTTGGATGTGACTTCCTGTACACATGTTCCTTTTCAGGGGATCATAGAGGAGCTGCTGGAGGAGAACAACTACCACGAGGCGACACACAGCAGGCGAGATCAATCGTAATTTTATTTTACTGCCACCAATCAGTTTGTTTGAGAACTTTTCTTGTAGTTGCAAAAATATAACAGAAATAATTTCGAGAATTTTAATTTCTTTGGTTCAGATGATCAACACCTTTTTATGCGTTTGTGTGTTTTTAATTTTAGGATCTGAGAAAAGAAAGGACCATGAAAGCAAGTGACCATCGTCCTCAGATGTCACGGAAGCAGCATTCATAATTATAATAGTATTTGTTTGTCCAATTTAGCTCACTTATTGTTGCGATAGGGCTGCTTTACTAAAAACTGACATCACTTTATGCAATTAAGGATTATCGTCACGATTGTCTCAATTATTTTAGTAATCGTTGGTCCATAAAAACGCCAGAAAACGTTACGTCACAGTTTCCTAAAGCACAACGACAAACAATCCAAAGATTTTAATTTGCGTAATTCTTTTTTTTTTTGTAGATCAAATTCTCAGGACCAGGATCCCTCGTGTTTCTAATGGCTGCGAGCCAAATGTCCTCAAGAGCTGATAAGAAACCAAACGTTTACCTCGATTTTAAAACACAGAACAATGTCTGTCTGCTGCATATTAACTCTCTAGATAACGTTATCATTTTCAATATGAATAACGTCCAAAACATACTTTTTAATCACAGAATGTATGCACTTTCATCCAAAAAGGGATTTGACTGTATAATCTGTTTCAGGGATATCTATTTTAAAAAAGATATACAAAATAAACTATTTAATGCAGACAATGTCCGTGTCATTCATCACGTTAACACAGAGTTGGAGTATTTCTGCTTTATTAAAGTTAATAGTGAGCTGAGGAAGGGTTTGATGTGCAGCAGTAATTTGTGTCGAACAGATTTGCTTTGATTTGTGCAAAGTAGGCAATTAATTTGAGACAAAGCATTGAGTGTATACACATGTGCTGTGAAGGGAACTTCAAAGGAGAATACAACCATCTGCAGCCCAACTACAGGCCTATTACAAAAGTATTACATTAGTTTATGTTGAGGTGGCGCCACCTCATGGTGACACGCTGCAAGTGAATACATTAAAGTGCATTTTTGCTCCTGTTTATATTACATAACGTAGTATTTCATAATAGTGTCATAGAATATCATAGTATTGTTGCACTGCGGTAAGTTGGTAGCTGCCGTTATGATATTCCACAGTATCTCGATGTAATTATGGCCGTGATACTTCTTCATAATGGACAAATAGACATCGGGAAGAGGAACTTTTTCTTTTTGGGTTGTGTGCGTGTGGGGAAAAAAACATAGAAACATAAGCATAAACGTTGACCTTTTAAAGCTGAAAACGTCTCACCCATCACCAACACCAGCAAATATCAATTATTGTATTAATAATAACAACATGCATGACTTAATCCACTCAAGACAGCGCTCTTAGGGGTTAAGACATCTCTCAATGCCCTGAACATGAACTTCTAACTCTTTTCCTGTTGCACAAAATACTTTACGGTACTCGTGTCCGCCATTTTGTTCTATTTATCCACCAATGTTAATTTTTTTTCTACAGATTTCCATCTTTCTTGCCATCCCTCATCGACTCTCAGGGTATTTGTAGAATCAGATATGAACTCCATCAGTCTCACCGGCAGCAATATTTCAAACATGGATGCACACACACACACACAGAAATAAAATCCCATAGTTCATAGTTGTTGGTTTCAACAGTTCTTTTATAGAAACATGACAGTCTCGCTGCATCTCTGAACAGTGCAATCCACTACTTTCCTCCATAAAGCTAAACACGGGAATTAACAGATTATCGTGAATTAACAACAGCGCTCTAAACACTCGTGACTATGTGGATTTCATATATGTGACATGGAAGCATGGACAGCGGGTTAGGTCACAGTACGCGACTAATATCTACATCGATTTTTCACCTTTACACGCACAATACAGGCAACGAGACGTTGATGGAAACTTGAGGAATTTTTTGGTAATAAGTTTGTTAGCTGTTGCGTGACGTCACTTTCAGATCAATCAACAAAGCCTTAAAATTCTCCAAAGGCTTTTTTTGTATTCTAGTTTTTCTAAATCACCAAACCATGTTTCCAGTTGATTGAAATGAAAGTGAGTGTGTGTGTGTGTGTGTGTGTGTGTGTGGGCAGCAGATCAGTAGTGTAGTTAACAGGCAGAAAGCATCACACCTCGAAGCCGGTTCACACACACACTACTTTCTGTTGCTCTTAAACAATGTAAAAAATAATAATCTCCTTGGATGTATCGGATCCTGCTGCTGCTCCATCTCATCTGTTGGTTGCAGGTTCGGGAAGTCGGCGTGTGCGTTCAGGTCGACACATCTAGCACTCGCAGGAACGACCTGCAGACGAGAAGAAGGGCAGAAAAAAAAAAAAGGAAGTCCCAAATTCAGATGGTTAATTTGCCAGCTTGAAGATGGGATCCGGAACACGATGCACTGGGTTATACGAACAAAAATGGACAAGCATTAACATATTAGCAACGTAAATTCTTCATGAAAGGTGATGAGAGAGAGAGAGCGAGGGAGCGAGAGAGAAGAGCGAGAGGGAGAGAGAGAGAGAGAGAGAGAGGGAGTGAGAAGAGCGAGAGAAGAGCGAGAGAAGTGCGAGAGAGGGAGTGAGAAGAGCGAGAGAAGAGCAAGAGAAGAGAGAGGGAGTGAGAAGTGCGAGAGAGGGAGTGAGAGAAGAGCGAGAGAGGGAGTGAGAAGAGCGAGAGAGGGAGTGAGAGAGCGAGAGAGGGAGCGAGCGAGAGGGAGTGAGAGCGAGAGAGATGCCCCCCCCCTCCCCAGTGTTTTTTCCACATGGGCCACCTGTGTGTATTTTGTGTCAACAATATATATATATATATATATATATATATATATATATATATATATATATATATATATATATATATATATATATATATATATATATATATAATTTATGAATATCTGAATTCTAAAACTCAAGATCTTTTATGGCCCCATAAACATAACGCAACATTAGAATAATGCACGCTTGTATGCCTCATTCTTCAGTTATGGTCAGAAACGTTGTTTTGTGAGGTCACAGTGACCTTGACCTTTGACCTCACTCAGTTCATTACCTCAAGGTGTTCCCGCTTCAGGAGAAAGAACCCGAAAAACACAACGCCGAGTCCTAAAAACCGACCTCTCCCTAAGCCCCGCCCCCTCTCCGCATGCCAGACACCCAGAGGCCCACCACCTGTTGAACAGCGAGGTCCAGAGTGCAGCCCTACGGGACGTTTCCATACTGGGTTTGTGTGTGTGTGTGTGTGTGTGTGTGTGTGTGTGTGTGTGTGTGTGTGTGTGTGTGTGTGTGTGTGTGTGTGTGTGTGTGTGTGTGTGTGTGTGTGTGTGTGTGTGTGTGTGTGTGTGTGTGTGTGTGTGTGTGTGTGTGTGTGTGTGACACAAGGCCGTTGACAGACGGACAGAGTAAATATAACTTTAGACCCGAGCGGGTGTCGAAATCTAAGGAGGGATAACAACCTGTTACTTTGCTACATACGTCTTAATATGTATGCATTATTGGGGGTGGCCAAAAAAAACATGTATTTTAGAAGTGGGAAGACGGGTCCATCTATTTTAAATAATATACTGATGGTTTTCTGGTTCTCTGTTGTCATTCACAGTGGACCAAGTTTCCTTTAAGGATTAATACACATTTTAGCGGAACCGAGTTATATTAAAAGAAGTGAAACCGGTCGTCGGCCTTCGTCTCGGCTGCTGCTCTTTTTTTTTGGGGGGGGGGGGGGTGAACGAGCGTTACCTTGGTCGGAGAGCATCTGCTGAGCATTGCTTCCTGTCCTCCTCCTGCAAAGAGGAGAGAGGGACGAGAAAGACAATATATATGAGATGTGAAGCGTTCCTGGTTTCAGAGTTTCCACCCCAATCACACACACACACATGCGTTAATGTTGAACTGTATGGAAGGGTCACCTCTTGTCCTGGTTGAACTTGCACCTGCAGTGGCCACCTGGAGCAAGAGGAAAGAAACAGTTGGCTTTCTTTACACCTGTGTGTGTGTGTGTGTGTGGATGAGGCCGTGTGCACGGTGTACATCTTACTGAACAGGATGGTGATGCCAATGAGACAGAGGACCGCAGCGAGGATCAGGCCTCCGACACGCAGCCTGTGGTAGTCTGCAGAAAGGAGGTCGGGGGTCACCGCGAGAAAAAAAAAAAAAACACGAATGCATGGGAAACGCCTTTAAATACACCTGTTAAACGCTTTATATCAATAACACAGATCGGCTTCCAATAATAGTAAATCATATTAAGAATAGGTTACCAAAGGTGAACGGGTCCTCCTCCACTGCAGGAACAGAAAGGATTGGGGTCAGTTGAAAGCCGGGATGAGCAGCAGATACACGAGGATGTGCAGAAACATCCACACGTACAGTGACGTCATAAAGTCAACAGTACAAAGTAAGATGATAAAAACACACAGTGACCTAGTTTGAGTAGCTGGCTGAGGACATAATCAATACATTTCAACATAAAAAGGGACATTTTATTTAAAACACATGGCTCATATGGTTATCTTATCTCAATAGTGTAAACATGTAGATTTTGGAACATAACATATCCTTGACATATTAGTATCATCATATTAGTGGACTCACGGTTCTGTTCTTCGGCAACCACCAGGGACACGACTGCAAGAGTTCAGAAAGAGTCAAACTTTTAATAGTGAAACGCAGCCCGGTGGCGTCTCGTTGTGTTCATCAGGGTTCAAAAGCAACGCATCCCATAATAGATCCATGTTATACTTTTAAGTCGTTTCGCTCGTACCGATTTAGTGCAATTAATAATGCAAAAGCTTTCTATTTGTGTCCGTTTTTTTGGAGGAAAAGACTATTTAGACTCATTGACAAATTAAACTGTCGGTATCAAATCAATTAAAATCAGCTGTTAAGAAGCTCTTAAATCTTTTTTGCATTTATTGAAAGTCAAGTGAGGTTCAACCAGACAGTCGCAACTCATCCCCTCTCAGACGTGCTATATATATATATATATTGTGTCAGAAATATGAATACTAATAAGGACTGATTAAATGTACAGACTTTAAAAAAAAAAAAAAAGAGTTGTACTCACGTGTCATCAACACCAACGCACCGATCTTTGACATCTTTACGCTCGAGGTTGTTTAACCTGCAGAGACGAACATCATCAACAATCAAGAATAATAGTTTTGTACACAGCTTTACATTGTAAATTTGTTCCCATAGCAACAAATCCTCAGTGATAATAACTTGTATTAACTAAACATGTTTCTTTCCTTCTAGCTGGAGGGCATTGCCGGCCCATTAGAGCGAGACTTGTATCAACACGGAGGAAATTACATTATCTTCAGTCCCGGTGGCTCAAATCATATGGAGTGTGTGAGTGTGTGTGTGAGTTAGAAAGCGGATTACAATACTCAAAAACTGGCTCGCACAAGTCAACAGAGACCTGATGCAACATTTAGCCTCGCTGTGTTTTCTGGGGACACACACACACTTGTAGATAGGGCCCAAAGTGGACACACAGAAACTCGATCTGATGTTGATGCGTTCAAAGTGCTTTAATGGAGCCTCAACACGAGACCTACATCACTCTGCATAATGCGGCGACACCTCTCTCTCTCTCTCTCTCTCTCTCTCTCTCTCTCTCTCTCTCTCTCTCTCTCTCTCTCTCTCTCTCTCTCTCTCTCTCTCTCTCTCTCTCTCTCTCTCTCTCTCTCTCTCTCTCTCTCTCTCTCTCTCTCTCTCTCTCTCTCTCTCTCTCTCTCTCTCTCTCTCTCTCTCTCTCTCTCTCTCTCTCTCTCTCTCTCTCTCTCTCTCTCTCTCTCTCTCTCTCTCTCTCTCTCTCTCTCTCTCTCTCTCTCTCTCTCTCTCTCTCTCTCTCTCTCTCTCTCTCTCTCTCTCTCTCTCTCTCTCTCTCTCTCTCTCTCTCTCTCTCTCTAAGCTGATGAAAAAATCCATGGGAATAATATTAAAGTGCACTCGCCCGAAGCTATTCTGGTCTGTAATGCCGGTTTAATTGTATCGTGAGCGTTAGTGCGTATGATGGTTACCGCCGGCCGAGCTTCTTTTTTTTTTTTTTTTGAGGTCGAGGGAGATATTTTTATTTCCCTAACGCCTGCTAAATTATTCAAAACCGACATCTTAAAAACACTTTCTCTCCTAACAGGTGAGGCAGAACGTTAAATAATCCCACTTTTAAATGTACATTGGCGGGAGACACGCCTCCAGTGAACGCAGCCGTGATTTTCCACTTATTGCCCTTTTCCCATACCCGCTTCAAACTGCCATTCACACACACACACACACGTCCGTGGAAACCTGCAAGAACACACCCTGAAGCTGACGCGACTGCCCAACCTGATGTGCTCAAAGGGGAGCGTCATGACAACGGTCGGGAGGGAAAGTTGAAACTCATGGCGAAGAAGAAGAAGAAGAAGAAGAAGAAGAAGAAGAAGAAGAAGAAGAAGAAGAAGAAGAAGAAGAAGAAGAAGAAGAAGAAGAAGAAGAAGAAGAAGAAGAAGAAGAAGAAGAAGAAGAAGAAGAAGAAGAAGAAGAAGAAGAAGAAGAAGAAGAAGAAGAAGAAGAAGAAGAAGAAGAAGAAGAAGAAGAAGAAATATGCACGAATCAAGCTCTTCAGTCTTTGGTAGTGTTTTACGAGAAAGAAATGCATTCAACACAATCTGTTTTTTTAAAATGAAAAGACAACTTTTGCTCTTTTAAAAAAAGGCACATTTAATGAACAATGTATCCGATAGGATGAGACTTTAAAAGAAAAAGAAAGATGCTACAGGTCAGACTAGTTTGTAAGAGCATCTTCAAGCACACAACAGTAACCTCCCAGTAAAGGAGGACGCGAGTAGAACAATGCGTCTCCCTGCTCTGCTTGTTGGTATTTTGGATGCGTGGTTAGAAAAGAGAAGAGCAGGACGAGTGCACCTCTCCACGGCAACCCGAGGTGAGGCAGGGGGAATGTAGGGGAAGGGAAGCAGGCCAGCAACCAACTAGAGAACGGTTTACCTCCGGAGAAAACCACACAGAGAAGAGAGAGAGAGAGAAACGGGAGAGAGAGAGAGAGAGAGAGGAGGACAGTGACGGAGAAGACGACGCAAACCGAGAGTGAGACTGTTAGAAGGGGGGAGGCAGGGGGAGAGAGTGAGAAGGCGATAGTGTGAGCAACAGAGAGGCAGGTGGCGCCTCCCTGCTCCTATTTGAAGATCATATTCTAAAGCAAATGTTAGTGTAAGGCGGAGCCGGGAGGTGTGCTTTCAAATCATCGGGGGTTTATGGCTGGTGAAGAAGCCCAAGAGCACTCTGGGGGATAAGCATGGGGCATGCAAAGCAAAGTGCTCCTTCTACACTACGGTCAATATCAAAATGGCTTTGGTTTAGGCCTGCAAATAACTTCCGCAGATTCATTTTGTTTTACGTAAAATGTGAGAAAAGTAGTGAAAAATGTCTATTTAACAAAAAGGTCCAAAAAAAACAAAACTAAAACATATAAAAAGACAAAGAAAAGCAGCCGACACTCATTTTTTGGATGAAAAAGACGATCAAAATAGTTGCCGCTTCATTCATTTTCTGTCAAATTGACTAATTGAATCATCAACTAATTGTGTCAGATTTAATTTAGTTACACGCAACATTAAACTTTTAGAAAAAGAGCAAAACGTTGAAGGCCGATACCAACAGAAGGCTTCGTGATTACACACACACAGCCAAAGCATTTATGAAGATATTATGTAAAAACTAGACTCGTTTCCCCCTTTATACAAGTTCCCTGTGAAGCCACAGCTCCAGCTCCGCCTGCTCCAGGGATAAAGAGGAGTCTGTTCTGGCTCTGCCGGCCTCAAACTGGCCCCATTTCTTTGTTTTTAAACTCCTTCTGCATCTCTTTTTATTCAAGTTGCTCTCATGCTCGAATGTCTCCGCTTCTTTCCATTTGTGGGAAAAGCTGAACAAAAGTGCCGCTGTCTTCTTTCCCCATCCTCTCCAGAACGCTCCTCTACTACTTCCTGTCTCTCGTCACACCTCTTCATGTCCGTCTTCCCTCTCCTCCTCCTCTCCTTGAGTCCTTTCCACTCGTTATCCTTCCCTTACTGGAGCACAGGCCTACTGTCGTCTTCTCTCGTACGCTCGTATCCAGCAGTTACACAATAAGCTGCAGAGGCCGCTAAAGAGGCCCAACTCTTAAATGTAGCTACATAGCAAAGTTTGGTCAACTAACATTTTGCCCCTTAAAAAAATGGATTTCCTCTTTGTGTGCACGTGACGATGAGTGTTGCGATATGTGGTGTGTGCGCAGCATATGTGTGTCTGGTGCAGTTTCCACTCCCCACCCCCCACCCGACCGTCTGAAAGCTGGATGCCGGTGCGTTTGTGTGTTCCTGTACTGCTCGACAAAGACAGCTGCCTTTTCTCACTGGCATTTTATATTCTTAAATTAGCAGCGTTGAATTCCAGTGTGCAACACATCCTTTACTACACGTACACACACACACACACGGCCTTGAGGACTAAACACAGTGTGAACCTGCACGTGATGCGACTGTGGAACCGTACGTACGGACATGTGATGGATATAAACGTCAGAGACGTCAGAGGGTTTTCCAAGATGGAAGTGTTTCTCCTCGCCTACACGCGAAGGGGGAAAAAAAGAGGCAGTTTAACTACCAAAGAAAAGGTAGTACAAACAAGATAGTAACTAAGAGAGGGAGGACAAGGAGTATTCAAGCCCGGGGGGAAGGAGGGAGGGAGGCATGAAGACGAGGGACAGAGTGCGGTCGGGGGAGCGAGGGAAGGAGGCGGGACACACGGGAGGCGGACAGAGGGTACGAGGGAGTGGAGCATACTAGAGCCATGAGTCACACACGGCAACCACAATGCACAGCGAGCGCCGTGCAACACGCTTCAAGCCCCTCCCACACGCTTCAAGCCCCTCCCACTGCCGCCATGGCCAACGGACGGCGTTTCAGCTCATCTTCTTCCCACAAAAAAACAACAACAAGCGCACGAATCGACTTCTCCAACCAACTTTGTTAAAGCCTTGAATCCTTAGTTTGGGTTTCAATATTGAATTCGACAGATTTAGCATAATTATGGGAGGTGCAAATAACAAATATCTGGCCTGGTTCTCCCATTAGAGGAGTCTGCTGCGTTGTAAATCAAAAAGGTAAACACTGAAGGTCGCAGGCAGAGTACGAATCAACGTCTTTGTGAGACGCCGATGTGAAAGTAGAGGAAAGGTGAGCAGGAAGTGCGTCTCGCCCGAAGAACGCTCTCCCCTCCTCCCTCTTCTTGTTTTTAAGGAATCATGGCCACGTGAGGAGAGGTGAAGACAGCGAGCGACATTTGTGACTGTGACCCCCTCCGAGAGAGAGAGGAGACGACAACTCTCGTCTGTCGCCACCTCCGTTCGCCCTCCCTCCATCTCTGCCTCCCGCCCCGTGACGTCTCTCATCTCTCTCTCATACCAGGTGAACTCAAGGTGCATGGAAATCTCGTCAAAAGCCAGGTGCGAGTTTATTGCGTGAATGCATCTTTGCCACCCCGAGTGCTAAAATATCCCAAAACACACGTTGGATGCTGAAGTTCACATCCTAATCAAATCCCTTTGTTGCTAAGCAATCAAATTCCTGCAATGCGTTGGCAAAATATGGATTTGTCTTGGCGGAAATGTGACTAATCCACATTTGTGAACACAAATGCCTCAAAATAATCCCCTGGGGGGGCGCGGAGAAGACTAAAAGGCATCTTCTCCTGCTAAATATCATCAATTTTTGATATATACGTATGTCAGTCAACCTCTGGCTTCTTGTTTACCCGTGTATAGTCTGTACACATTCATAATGTAAACAAACAACAACCCCACAGCTGTTTTCAACTGCATCATGCATCTCCATCGTCTCACCGTCAGTTCATTGGGATTCGGCAACACACTTTCATAAAGCCGCGTCCAAAGGATGTGGAAGCCGGCCTTACATTAGCGGTGAATTAGTAAAACATTTTTTGATGGATGTCAGTTTGACTATACCATTAAATCATTAACAGTGCTTATCAAGTGAATACGCCACATGCTTGCAGGTTACAGCCCCTAACAATTTGAGTGCGGTTGTATCCGTTGTACATTTTGAGGCTTTTGACTGTATGCAACCTGATAAATGACTCGATTATTCCAACAAATGATAATTATAGCAGAATGTGACGTCTCCTGTATCCGTCCTCGTCCCAACCTGTCCTTGCGTCACATAGAAAACACCAGTGTTCTTATCAACTTGCCTTTCCTCACGGACACACACACACACACACACACACACACACACACACTGTATGTGGTCAATAAAGCATGTGACAGTATGACAATATTGAACAATTCCTACAGGAAGTCTTCATTGTGCATCAGGAGTAAACTGTCACAAATCGAATAATTTGGCCCGTGACAGTTCGGCAACACTTCTCTATCTAATATTGTCTATTTATGCTATTTATTTGAAACCAATATTATCTATTTATTTGAAACTAATATTATCTATTTATTTGAAACTAATATTGTCTATTTATTTGAAACTAATATGATCTATTTATTTGAAACTAATATTGTCTATTTATTTGAAACTAATATTATCTATTTATTTGAAACTAATATTGTCTATTTATACTCCTTATTTGAAACATGAAAGCTGGCATAAAGACTAAAGACCTCGCATCTTAAAGTACCAACAGACACAAATCAAACTTTTCTTTTTTTTAATGTCAATTGGAGTACTGCTGCGTACCCAACAACACGCGGACGTGAACATGTGGGATCACGGCGCGTGAGGGAAGCCTCCCCTCGCCGTTACGCACGTTGGCCCGTGGGCGCGTGCGGTTCCATTGTCCTGGCACTGGTAGACTCGAGTAAAAAAATAAATAAATAAATAAAAATGTCAACCGGACAACATTACAGGCTCATTATAACACACGCTGCATTGCACTTTCACATAAAGAAAAAAGAATAAGACTTGTTTCTATGAAAAAGAGGAAGAAAAAAAAAAGTCCGTTTCTATATTTAATTCGAGTTTGATGCAACTTAACGTGCCAGTTCCTAAGAAACGCACAGATTCAACAAACAACGCCAACAAAGATGTGAAGAAGCGACATAAATCCTCTAGAAAACCATCCGTGAACCGGGGCTTCTTTTCGGGGCTGAAAGTACGCGTACGCGCGAGACACCCTTTTTTTTTTTTTTTTTTTTTCCTCAGAAAAGAAAACACCAAAGAGAAAAGCGTCGTTTAGTGAGATTTAAGTCTTGCTTTTCTTTGTCAACACTTACCTCACGCGCGCTGTGTTTAGTTAGCAACGACACGCACACACAAAAAACGAGGCCGTGTTCTCCCTTGAAGGCGGATATCTGACCCAGAAGCAGCGACTTCTCTCCACGCAGCAGCACGACCAACACCCTTTCCCCGCAGCACCGTGACACTCAACAGGTTGGCTTGCTTTGGGGGGGTGGAAGGGGGGTGGGGGGGGTGGGGGGCTGAGTTTGAATTGCTGGGAGTTTTAGTCCGTGGATTCTGATCCCGGGTCGGTTTCTGTCATTCCGGCTCCGCGGCTGAGGGGCGTGGAAGCTGATCCAGAGTCGGGCGCGGACCGAGACCCGAGAGGGGAGGAGTGAAGCAGCGTTAATGTTTGCTTGTCGAGAACGAAGATGTGGAAGTTTTGTACGATAAAAACTAATTAGTTTATTACTACTAAAGATTATAGTTTAAGAATGTAGGCTAACATTTTAGATAGCAATGCGTTTACTATAATAAGAATACGAATATAATATAATGGCGTTTTAAAAGTTAAAGTCATTAAAGGTCATAGAGTATCTACATCATATATATATATATATACCTGTGGAAAAACAACACTGAAATATTTGCAATTATTTTCCAAAAAGTGACATTTATTTTCATTTTGGATGTGAACACCATCTTCCCCCCCTAGTCGTATCAATATTTAAACTAGTCTAATCTAATCTAAGATGACTAGTTTTTCAACAGGCCATAATGACTAACACATTGTATTATGTCCCTACTAATGCACTACTTTCAGTAACACACTCATTTTGAAACGGAATAAATATGTGGAGCCGGTGCATGTGTTTTCAGGGATAAACCTCTATGTGCACATACATATCATTTAAACATCGGTACAGATTTCGGGCGACATGGATAACGCGTTCACACCTTGCTTCATAAGAGGCGTGTCTCTGCACAGGTCTCTACAGATCTAATCATCTGAACAGGTGTGTTTCCTCCAAACAACCCCCCCACACACCACGCCCAGACCCCCCCCCCCCCCCCCCTTCCTCCATCCTCATGCCTGTCAGCTCTCCTCGCTGGCCGAAACCGGTTCGTTTAGGCCCCCCGGTGTCAGATTTCACTGTTGTCGTCCTCCACTTTTCTGCAAGGTGCGAGAAGAGGGAGGGGCGTCAGTTCGCACGGCAGTGTGGGTAAAAAAAAAGAGACACAGAAAGAGAGAGAGACAATAGTGCACGCGCACACACGCACGCGCACATGCATTTCACAGTCAGTTTATGAGGCAAAGAGAACGTACTTGTTCTTCATGGTGCACCTGGTGTCTGTGAAGGCAAATTGGGACGTGTTACCGCGCTTTGTTAGCACTCTGATTGTATTATTAGCATTCAAAAAACTGGTTTCACAACTCACAAAGTAAAATGCTGAGGCCTCCGATGAACAACAAGCTGGCACAGACCAGGCCTCCGATCCGTAGCCTCACATAGTCTGTCAGAGGTTAAGAGGTTTATTGACGTGAATTGAATTGCAAAAAAACAAACATATCCGATAATTAAATGCAGAATCATCGATCATTTTATTCTGACAGACAGATCTTTACTTTTTAAAATATATATATATATTGCTTTCTGACAATCAAATTGCCAGTGAATACATGAAACTCTGCATTTATAATCCATAGAAAGGAGTGAGATGCTGTAGATTATATAAGAGTGAGGAGATAAGAGTGTCTTTACTTACTGTAAATAAATGGATCTGAGGAGCAAACACAAGAGGGGGGGGGGGGGGGGGGGGGGGGGGGAGACATTAGTGACAAGAGTCACTTAAAACTCGCTTCAATCGTCCATTGAAGCGAGTTTTTACTCTTAGTTTGATTTCTTCTCAGAACGAGACTCACTTGCTTCAGTTTCCATGAAAAGCGTGAAGAGAACTGCAAGAAAAGTGAGACAAATGAAATGTTTAATTCTGCTGAGCGTGAAGTTGACTTCAATGCAAACAGGAAGTGGATCTACGAGAACATATCTCGCAAAAAACAATTGTGTCCGGGGGTCACGGGATGCTTTCTGAAACAAGTTTCATGTCCTTGAACATATAATATCAAGGACAGGGTGACTTCTCTCTTTTTTTTAAACGTTTTACTCACCTGCCACGACAGTCACAACAGTGAGATGTCCCATCTTGAACACAACTAAGGGTCATAATAAAGACAGAGAGCGAGAGAGAGAGACAGAGAGAGAGAGAGAGAGAGAGAGAGAGACACAGAGAGAGAGAGAGAGAGAGAGAGAGAGACAACACATGATTGTGAGAAAGACTAAAAAACAAAGCGGAACATTTTGTTTCCCATCACGTTGCCTTTTGTTTCTCTCACACACACACTCACACACACACACACACACACACACACACACACACACACACACACACTTCTCCCTCTCCCCGGGGAGAACGTCTTTGTTGTGTGAGAGGTCAGCGTCTCTCGTCAGCAGGGATGCATTCTGGGTGTTTGGAGAGTAAACAGCGGGTCGTTTCTCGTCTTTTGGGGGGAAACCCAGCTGCTCTTCAGACAACTTTCCTGCAATCTTCACTTTTACTCCATAAAAAAAAATTGCTTTGGGGCCAAACACAGTTGTGTGCTTTAAAGAACCACAAATATATATTATATTAGGTATATTATAGATTTATTACTGATTTTATATGGAGTGTACATCTTATTTTTCACATCCTTTTCCTAGACTTTGATGAGTTTGATAGTTTTATCATTCGTATTTCAAAATAGATACATATGCATATTCATAACATGAACGTATGGTCATTACAAAAGAGTCTTCTTTAACCCTTTAAAAAAAAGTTCTCCTACTGTATCTACCTTTCTACTTTTCTAATGTACGTTTCTTTCCTTATGTCAGTAACTTTCTTTTGCAGACATTAAAGACAAAGTGCACCTCTTGCTGACCTTGGGCCTCCGTAGAGGTCAGATTCACTGCATTCAGTGCCTGTTTACTGATGTCTTCTTGTACTTAAAAACCTTGCATAGCAACACCACAGTGAACTTAGCAACAGATAAACACTTTCCTCGCTTTTTTTGCTAGTCTGATTTTTTACGCCGCATGTATAAATTCTACAGAGACTCCTTATCGTACAGTTTTGGTCACTTCTTGGCCTTTTATCCTCTTTTATTTTGCAGCTATCGGTTAGCGTGACATTAGCCAAGGTCGCACTCTGTCCCACGTCTTTAAATGTGTCTCTTCAGCGTCCTTCACCGATTACGGATGTTCTGCCAACGTCCTCGTTCTTAGGTCGGCTTTCTTCAGTGAGCCGAATCCCTGCAGTGCTTGGCTCCTTAAATATATTTATTAAAAAAAATCCCGATCCGATTCGTAAAATATACTTTTGTCTCTGTAGATTTGAAGACAGCAACATGTTGCTTTTGTTAAGTCGAGACAAGCCAGCCATCAGCCCGCATGTTATGCATGGACACAATGTCATGAAGCTTCACACGCCATAAACGAATGGACGGATTTAACGTTTAAGATATTTTTTTAAACAAAAAGCACCGTATCTTTTTGAATTTGTGGTCGTTTTTTTCTCCAAATCTCCAAAGCAAATAAAAAAAAACTTTCCGTAAAGTCCTCAAATGCCAAACAAAAACAACCCCGAACTCCACGACCCCTCCGAATGGAAGGCTTCGCAGCGCGGTGACCTTGACCCCTAACGCCGTACCTGTGCTTACCTGAGCTGACGGTTCCGAAGAGGAGGAGTGTGCGTGCGAAGGTTCCCAACAACACTGCCCGGTCAAAAGTGTGCATTTTCTATTTCACCTGAATAAGTATAGCGCCGGCTCCTCCTCTTTGTTTGGGATGTAAACTTGTAGACCGGTGTGGCGTGTTATTCCATAAACATCCGCGCATGTGCACGGTGGAGGGAAAGTCATTTGTGATGCACTTCAGAGGGACCATTTTGAGTTATGCACTTTAGTACACACTCAAACTTACACCAAGCTACAGATTCACACCTTCATGTTCTTATTATAAAGTTAAATGAGCAGTGACAGTCAATGAAGCCTTTTTGTAATATTGTTTATACAAGATATCAAAGTAGCAAACCCAGAGGGGTCATGGAAAATACGTGGATATGCTGATACGACAAAATTAATGTTTGTGTTATTTTACGAGTGCATATCGAGCCCCAGAGTAGCCAAAGACAGGAGGGGTGTGTGCATGAATGTGTCCCCCCTCTGAGGCTCTGCCAGGTTTCCCAGGTATCCACCAGCGCTCCCCTCCTTGTGGAATAGAGCACTCTGTTGGTCTTATGGTTGACAGGCATTTTTTTACCTTTTCATTTATTTATTTGTTTGTTTTAACTAACCCTGGGCAGGAGGTAGAGGTATTGACCTTTAACCTATCCCAGGGTCGATTCAAACTCACAATATTTCCTGAAAGGGAACTCTCTTTTTTACATTTTTTTTATTTGGGAGTTCAATCATTGTTATTGTAATGCCCTTTAAATACCAAACAAGTGGAATGCACCATGCGTGTGTGCAGAACTACGCGAGTGCATGCATGTGTCACAGTGGGGGGATCAGTCCCTATTAATATCTTTTCCCTGTCACACGCTGGCATGTTTCAGCCCCTCAACAAATGATAACACTGTGAAAAGCAGAATAGATAGAGACACGGGCAGTAGTGTGTGAGTGTGTGTGTGTGTGTGTGTGTGTGTGTGTGTGTGTGTGTGTGTGGAAGTGATAATACAACCATTTGACAGCAAATTAGAGCAGCAACTGGCGATGACAAGGCTGAGAGAGAAAGAACGGAGATAAGATTCACAGTGGCGTCGCATTGTAAACATTAACTTTGCATGTGTTACTCTAAATGCAGAATTTTCTGTGACGCACAACAATGAAAGAGTGAAGAGCTGCGTGTCTGCACTGTGTTCCTGGTATCTGTCTGCATGAAGCACAACGTGTGAGGTTGAATAAAGGTCAATAGTCTGTCACTGAGTTAGAGAGCGGATACTGTGAATAAATGTAATTTAATTAAAAAGGAAATTCTCCACATGTTTTTTGTTCGTGGTGATAACTAAGATGTTATTTTACGTCATATCTGTACAAGCTACAAGATGTACACTAATGAAATGTAGCATAGCAATAACATTAAATACAAGGATCACATGTTTACAGCAACATGACGAGGAGATACATCAAATGTAATCGTTAGCATTTGACGAGAGTAAATAAATCCTGTATTGCGTTTAGTTATCTTGCTCATCTGGTTTCGTCTTTAGTTCTTTTCTAAAAGGAACAAAGACAGCAGACGACGTTTGGTTTTCATAGAGGTCGGCTGGAGGTCGGTGAAAAGGATTCCCCGCGTTGTAAAGTCTATATCTTCCACTTCTAACTATTTAACTTTAATTGTAATAGTTTAACGTTCCCTTTAACGCTCCCTCAGGTAATGAAAGGCGTCGCAAGTGAAACCGATCCCCTTCCTGTTTGGGTCGTCTTGAGAACACACTGAAACAATGGAGGTTATCAGTGGACACACACACACACACACACACACACACACGCACACACACCGTCGTCTCTGTTGTGGTGGTATTTAGGATGTTTGTCCATAAACAGTCAAACTAAAGGTCAAGGATCGGGTTCGGTTACACAGCAATGAGCGAGATCCAGTTAGTCAACAGGTAAGAGAGCTGAAAAGAAACTCTAAATGAGAGTTGTTGTATATTTACACACACATTGGTTTCTTTTCCCCCAAATTAAGGAAGACGTGACTCCTCCTGACTATTGTCTCATCCATTCGAGACTATTGTCTCAAACACCAAGCGAGGCTTCATCGTTGGAGGAAAGTGAAGAAATCCGACAATCGGAATATGACAGGAAACCTACGAGTGAACCGAGGTGTAGCTGAGCAGCTGAGTCAACACGTCGCTCCATACTGCCTCCGTTGTATCAACTAAAAGACCGGCCTGAGTTTCTCTCCTGCTGATCGCCCTGTGTGTGTGTGTGTGTGTGTGTGTGTGTGTGTGTGTGTCGTTGGCGGTCCATGCTGCTCTATCAGGTGTCACAACACACAGTCAGAGGAATGAAAGAACAAATACCAGTTGTCCTATAACATTGTTTAGCTCTCATTTAATGCTCTTCCAGTGTAAAGTTGAGATTGTTGCCATGGCGCCAGCTGTTTTTGAGTAATAACACAGCATTGTTTCAGTGACTTTCAGATCGTTTTGAGGAAAAAGGGGTAATTTTCCTCCGTCTTATATTTTAATTGCATGTTGAAGGACCTGCTAATAACTTATATTGTTTCAGTTATAAGTCAAGTTTGTGCTTCACAACAGAGGCGGAGGGGTTAAGATCTGCCTGAATACAGGCATACACAATTAAAGATAAAAGGCAATAAAACATAACGCAGTACGCTAGAAAAACAACAACAAAAAAAGTATAAAATAAAATGAGAAGTTAGGAGAAATGTAATAAAAACCAACAGTAAATTAAAAACAAGTTAGAGGACGATGGAAAGTTAAGAGGGGGCTCCCTCGGGCTCCGACAAACGCGAGCTCACAGATGAGAGGAATTTACATCCCTGGCTGATATAAAGACAGAAGGGTCAATGGCAGCAACAGCACGAGGCGGTGGAGGTCACGTCCCTGACACGAGCAGTCATGGCAGGGCTTCACCACCAGGGGGAAGCAGAGGACAGAGCACGGGGGTGATCACGTGTAAAATCACTGCTCGATGCAAAAATGACAAAAACACGTTTGTTGTGACGCAGAATGTCAAATCTTCATCCATGTGAAAAAGAAGAGGACATCCGGGTTCTTAAGATGAAAGGAGGCAGAAATAAACACCCATGTGCACAATTTATAAAAAATAAAAAAAACATATTAGAAATGCCAACTACCAGACACAACAAAGACATCTAGGATTTTACAAAGCAATTTATATTCATCAGAGTTTTTATTGAATTACACAGCAAATAAAAGTGTTTGGTATTTACAATCAGTTCTAATCAAGGGGAACATGTGTCAACAACAGCAACTCAGTGGCCTGTAACCTGTGCAGTGAGTGCCTCCCCCCAGTGGACACACTGTGTAACTGACTAAACTGGCATAACAAGCACATCTGGGACCCCACTAGTAAGTATTCCTTACAGCTGTGCAACAGATGTGGAGGCACAAAGAGCATCTACTCGTCTACTCCTCATTTAAGCGGTGCATTTTTTTGGGGTGTTTCTCCTCTTTATAGGTGCTCGTGCTATACGACTGTATACATATGTTAGGATGTTTATAATGTGTGCACGGTCCAGTTACCGAGGACGGAAGAAGGCAGTGAAGATATCCAGGATGGATGCAGACTCAACAGACATAAATACAGCTTTCTTTTCACTTAGATTGGTCCAAAAAAAGTTATGTTTCCCTTATCTGTTGGTTATATACAGAATGTCCTTCTACTCCTTTGTTACGATTGTGGTCATGTCATCTTCAGTTTCTTTCCCCCCTGAAAGCACAAAGATATCAACAGATTACTTATCAGTTTTCATGTTGGGGGGGGGGGTTCAATGCATCGTATCAGTGTACTTACTGAAGCACCTCTGGAGGGTTTCAGATCTCCTCAGAATGATGAACGACAAGCCGAACACCAGCAGCATGCCGAAGAAGCCCCCGATGGTGCAGCCAATGAGAATGGCCTGGCTGGTGCCGTTATCTATTGGGGGGTTGAGGGAGGAGAACGTACCAAAACAGGTAGATTTATTTAAATGCGTATTTATGCATGTGACAAAGACACAATGAGAAACTGAAAAGGGCCTTCACCATAAACGTAAAGGACGGCCTCGGTGGCGTTGGGATTGTTTGGCTGCTGACATACGACTCTGGTGCCGTTGTCGGAGTAAGAGGTTCCCTTGAGGGTCCACACGGCCAACGACTCTCCATTTGTCACCTCGCAGCTTCCATAGCGAGCCTGAGGAGAGATGACGGGGGAGGGAATGAAGAGAGAGGTGCTCAGATGAGACAGAGTTATACATGATGTGAGCTGGGAACTGCTCTTACCTTGGTAGAAATGTTAACCAACTATAATACCTTTTGAAATCTTACAGCCAGTTAGAAATAAAAAAGTTCAATATAGACGTTGCTTACAACAAGATACTGTTGAGGATGAACTCACCTGGGGGATGTCCTCCACGTATCCCGAAGGGCACGTGAGGTTGTAGTTGCCGTGAACCCCGAGGAGGTCGAATGTGAAGTTTGGAGAAGCTTCGGGGACTCCACAGCGAAACACCGCCGGTTCTCCTACGGCCACTGTGACGTTGGCCGGGCGTGTGCGGTAACCGGGAGCTGCAGGGCCTGCTGCTGGAGAAGTGGTGGTGGTGGGGGTGGGGGTGGGGGTGGTTGTGGTGGTGGTGGGGGTGGTGGTGGTGGTGGTGGGGGTGGGGGTGGCGATGGTGGGGGTGATTGTGGTGGTACTGGTCTGAGCTGAAAACAGGATGAGAGAGATTAGGAAAGAGCAAAAATGTGGAGAATTTCATTTTTTAAAATTAAATTACATTTATTTACAGACATTTAAAGGCTTTTTTAAAAAAAATTATCTGGTAAAAATCCCTTTTCCATTTATTACAATTTAAAAAAAACAATCACATCACGAAGCATTGATTGAATTTGTTTAGACTACTATGGATCATTTTTTTCAGGCAATTTGGAGTGGTCAAAAATGTACACTGTAAAAAAAGAAAGTGTGAAATATACGGTGTATTACCGGCTATCTGTGGTTGCCAGAGCTGTAAAAAATACCGTAAAAATACCGTAAAAAATAAAGTGACAACGTATAATACATTACGGTCTTTCTTAGTGAAAAACATAGTACAATGTATTACGTTATTGATTGTTGTTCATATTACGGTGTATTTCCGTTATCAGTGCAATTTATAGTACAATTAACAATGACAAAATGTATTTTTTACAAGAAATACATGCTTACATTACTGTTTATATATATATATATATATATATATATATATTTACGGTGTTTAAATGTGGTAGAAATGGAATACAACCTATTTTGAATTAACGGTCTCTTACTGTTGTGATTTAACAGTTTTTTCACTGTAAATACTTAGATACTCAGATCATTGTTGAGTTGTTGTTCTATACGCAACAACAAATATCCATCCTTGTTGTCTTTTTGTTTACAGGAACTGGACGCTGCATTAAGTCAAAGTTTTGAATATTCTAATGAATTTCTTGGAAGAGTGGAAAGATTTTGTCAGACAAAAATAATCTGCAAAAAAAACATTAACCAGGCTCAGAATAGTGTCTACGCGTGTTTTCAAGTTTAATTCCAAAGCACAACTTATAATAAATCTTTGAAATACCGGACGTGGTGAGTTACCTGAGGAGGGCGCGGTGATTTGGAGCAGAGCCAGCAGCTGCAAGCAGAAAAGAGAAGACTTCCTTTTCTTCCCCCTCTCCGCCATTATGTTCTTATTTCATCGGCTAATCTGAAACATTTGAACAACTTTACTTTTACTTTTCCTTCGACAATAGAGTGAAAAAACCAGCAGATTACATGTGATGTGAATGAATGTGAAAGTTGACACTGACGACTGAAGGCAGATGAATTTAAATAACTATTGTCATTATTGTCATTATTACAGATTTATTTATTTCACTCCATCTGGATGAGTGCATTTTGAATGATCCGATTTACATTCATTATTATTATTATTATTATTAAATATTTCTGAAAATCTTTCTCCACTTTTAATAAACATCTGATTTCATGCCTGAAAAAATAAGATTGTCTTTTATAGATAAACTTGTTTCATGTTACAAAGCAACCATTTTATCACAAATTGCTGTTTTTTTAAAAATTCTTCTTCTTTTTCTAAATCAGTATTCTGTCACCCATAATCTTTACTCTTTGGTCCCAAATAAAGTTTAAAAAAAAGTAGCTTGAAAAATAAAGAAAGAGATTACCGATAAACTGGAAATTCCACAGAAGCTCTGCAGGGCAGCTTCCTAATTTGAAGAAAGTGACGCAGCTGAAATGAACTTCTCAGAATATATAAACTGTTAGTCTATATATATATATATACATATATATATATATAAACTGCCTCATTAAACAACAAATACACCGACTCTCTCTGCGCCTCTGTCCATCTCACTCTGTCCTCCAACCAGCTGGGAAGTTCACATCCAAAAAAAAAAAGGCTTGTTCACATTTTTTTCCCCTGATTGACAAGATGGATTTCTGCGAATGAGAAACAAACAGGTTGAGCAGGCCCGGCCCGAGCCAATTATAGCTGCTGCGGGGAACCGTGCTTACCTGGCAAAACACACACACACACACGCACGCGCACACACACGCACACACACACACACACACATTTGTTATCGTCCAGTCTCCCTTCCTTCCCCGGCCTCTAAGATATTTAAATTTAAATACTCGGGTAAACTGAATTTTACTTTCAAATAGGTTTCCTTCTCTGTGAAGGACGAGCAGGTCGACCAGCAGAGAGAGATTGCGTCACTTTTCCCCGCGTACTTGCTCCTGTTGGAGCGGCCCGTACCAAATTACAGTAATTATTGTCGCGTTGTTCATCGTTGGACATCGAGATGAAAGATTCTGTGGAGTTGAAAGAGCCGATTACACTTACAGGCTCTGCTTCAAGACCCGAGTGAACAGCTGGCGGCTCTGTGAGCTAAAGGATAGCATCAGCATGCTAACGTGTTCACACTAGAATGCTAACATGCAGATGTTTAGCAGGTTCACCGCATTAGCTACACAGCTAACTTGCTAACTTGACACACAGTATAACTAATGTTGAAGGGATGTCAAATGAGTGTTGCAGGTATTTTTCAGGATAGATGGGACTCAAAGTCTTGAGAAGGGATCCTCCAGGGCCCTTGATTATATGCAGCCAATCTGTAGGCAACGACTGGACTGAGATGTCACGTAGTGAAACACATTTGAGAAGGAAAGACACTAAATAGGCGTGGAGTACAAGAGTACACGCAAAGGAAGTCTCAACCACAAGTTCCCCATTCAAAGACGACTGTTTCTGTTTATTTTTGCACGTCTCAGCTATCATCAGATGTCGCTTTGGATATCACAGCGTCCACAACTTTCCTCCTGATCCGCGCCGCTCGCTGCGACGCCGAATTTATGTCGAGATCAATTCTCCAAAAAATCTCACATCCATCTCCAACACTTTGTGGAGACGATGCTGGCGATGCTGGCGCTTCTGATCCTGAAGTCGGGTGAGGAGTTCTAGGCTTATACTACTGCTGTTTTTATCCATTGAATTGTTTTAATTCACTTTTCTTTTTACGATGAATTGACCTGAAATATTCTTCTTTTTACGGATTTGTATTACTGTGTATGCGGAGTTAAAAGAAGGAATGGAAGCACGCTAAAAATAATAATCACACATCACACGATCTCTCTGCAGGGACCGTAAGAGCCGGGCGGTATGTGACTTTTGAAAACATAAATCCGTGCGCTTCAAATGGATCGTCGGTGGCGTTCGGCTGCTCATACGACTACACAGCTGAAGAAACTGTTCAAAGGACCGCGTGGTACAAAGGGGAATTAAGAAATGGCCTCTGGACACGCGTCGCTCTCTCAGACCTTCCTTCGTATCGAAATCGTTCCGAATACCTCGGTGACCTGCGGCACGACTGCGGCCTGGCAATTCACGACCTGCAGGTCAACGACACGGGACATTACTACTTCAGGTTCGACACGGAGACGTATGGAAGGCGGAGTAAAGGATCGGTGTATCTGACTGTCACAGGTAGGGTGATTGTACATGTGAGTGTAATTGAATGTTTTCAGCTTTTCTCAATTTACTGGCGAAGTCCCGCCCCTTCCGATGTTCCTCACGGGACTTTATTTACACACACGATTTACACCGTCTGATGTTTTTCAATTGAAAAGATCATTTTAATCAAGAAAGTCGCACGTTTGTCGTCGTATAATTGAGTTTTGTGCGAAACCGCTGAGTGAACTACATCCCTTGCAACACTGCCGTTAGCTTGTTAGCTCGCTACATAGCTTAGCTATGTTGCACGCACAAATTTAAACGTAAACTTACACGATGTGTTTTATTTATATGTGTTTTTATCGTCCGGAAAGAGAAAAAAAAACTATCAAGGCGTGTTTTATTTGTGAAAAACAACGGTAAGAAACACACAGGCGTCTTAACTTCAGCGACAAATGCTGCTAGTGCGACTTTTGGGTGTCTTTCTTATTACATATTTTCACAGTCTCACGTGTCCACAGTTTTTACAGCAAAATTGCAAACAATGTGTAATTCATGGCACTATTCAAACGGGATTAAAACCATTATTTTTCACCACAGTTTCTTTAACAGAGCTGAGTGCCAGCGTTTCCTCTGCCAGTGTGAGAGCCGGAGACCACGTGACTCTCACATGTATGACACCCTGCCAACTTCCCAGCACAGTTTGGTTTAAAGATGGACTTCCTGTCGCCAAATCAGAGTTCCAGGCAAGAGCGGAGGATGCTGGGAATTATTTGTGCGCTGTCAAAGGACAGGAGTCAGTTCTATCTGATCCTGTGGCTCTGGATGTTCAGTGTGAGTGTGTTTATTATGACGTTGTTGGTGGAGAAACTCTTATTTCAGTGATGTATGAACCGGAAGGAATAGTTCCTTTACGTCCTGAACATCCTGCTTGTTATTGAGTATTGAGTTAGAAAAGCAGATTAATGCCCCTTTCATATATCCTCATTAATGAACAAATTATGAACTATGTCTTAACATTTGACAATTAGTGGTCTCATTTAGCCACTTGTTAGCATGCGCCTCTTTTAGGACCGTTAAAGCTTTCAAATGTCACAATATCTCCTGAAGTAATAATAATAATAATAATAATATATAATATAATAATAATAATAATATAATAATAATAATAATAATAATAATATAATAATAATAAAATATAATATATATAATAATATATAATATATAATAATAATAATAATAATAATATAATATATAATATAATATAATAACAATAATGCATTTTATTTTTTAATGCAATTTTCATTCAAAAGAATATCAGAGTGCCAAGTAAAAAGTAAAAATAGTAATAGTAAGTAAAAATAGCTTCTAAGAACCAGACATTTAAATATCCTAAGCTTGTCTTAAGCACAAGTTTTATTTCAAACAAAAACATATTCAGAAAAAAACCATTGACTTTGAGTCGGGATTATGTATAAATATTTTTTAACTTGCAAAAAATGCATCCTCTAAGTTAATATCTAAACAGCACAGTGGTTGTGTTTTTGAACCAGATCCCCCGGTGAACGTGTCCGTTGAGATGAGTTATTCGGGCCTCCTGACGATGGGCAGCGGTGTGAATCTGACCTGCAGCAGCGCCGCTAACCCCGCAGCAGACAGGTACACCTGGTACAGGAGCACCGGTTCCAGTCTCAGCTCCCTGCTGCAGGTGGGATCAGGACCGGTGCTGTCTCTCCCCTCTGTGGAGGCGTCCCACACCGGCCTCTACCTCTGCCAGGCCAGCAACCCACTGGGGGGAAACCACTCCACTGGGGCGCCGCTGCTCCCAGTGGACGAAACAGACAGTGAGTATGAGGAAGATAATTACGTTGATGTGTGATTAAGAAGCTCATCTAATGAGGAATGATAGCGTGAGTAGAAAGATTCAATTTGATGAATCTTACATGCAAGAGTAAGAGTCAAAACTGCCCGTTAAAATAAGAGTTGTGATGTCTTGAGAGGTCGGGATCGGCTTGTGAGGCGTGGGTGCACAAAACAGGATGACAAGCAGTGGTTTCTAACTCAAAATTCTGTATAAAAAATGTAAAAAAAGGATAAACTTAACTGGCAGAAAAGCCGCTACACAAAACACACATAAGTATTCTTCAGTTTTCTTCTGGTTCATTGTCTTTAATGGGGATGTATCTCCCATTGCATCAATGGGACGAGAGCTCAAAAGGTGAGAAGCCTGTAGACGCTCGGGGAAACCTCCCCAACTGCAAACATCCGGTAGGGGAGGGGCTGGTCCCAGTTGCCATGATGGGTTGTAGTCTCTGCTGCAACCACTGGGAGGGGATGTATCTCCCATTGATGACACTTCCTCTCATGACATCACAGAGTATAGACAATACAGTAAAGTGCAACACAAACAAAATGTTTACAATGTTATGGTTGAACATTTCTGATTATCTCTGCTAACAGGAAACCGTGTCATCCTCTCGGTCGGTATCGGAGTCAAAGTCCTTATTGTCCTGTTGCTGCCACTTGTTATTGTTTGGTAAATGAAGTTATAAACACTCATTTTGATTAGATGCATGAAAAGAATAAGAGTTGAATGTTCACACTTTTTCTCATCCACTTGTTAAAGGAGGCTGAGACGTAATCCCGCCGTGCATGAAGAGGTAAAAAGGGATCTCGTTCTGCTCCAGTTAAAAAACGACGGTTAAACACAAAATGTCTAAAGTTTGACCCGTTGTGTTTTTAGGAGAGCTGCCGTGATTATGAAAACGTCGGCACGGCCTAAACGGGCCTGAAGAACGACTCCATGTATGAACACTCCTCATTCCTTCTTAAGACACTGGAGACAACGCCAAGAAAACTATGTTTTTTATTAATTGAATACTGTGAATAATATTCCATCGTGAAGGTGTTGTTGCTGTAAATGTTTTCAGTCAGACTGTATCAGGAATTATTGTGATGAAATCCTAATTGAGAAGAGATCTCAGGTGACAAAACAGCTTTAAAATGATATGAATATCGTATTTATGATGAAATCAGTGGCATTACAATATGTAGAGGTTCTCCTAAAAATAAATGTAAAAAATGTGTCCAGTAAATGCACCTTCCAATTGATGTGTACATTATGTGAAACTGTCTCTTTAAATATTTGAACATTTTAGCACTTTCTTCTTTACTTTACGTGTGCACCACTTTACTCATAGCTCACTTTAATATGACATAAACATTTTTAAAAATAGACTAATGAGATGTTTTATAAATGGACTTCAGAGTCACTGTCCTCCTGGTCGTCGTCCTCGGGCTCTGGCCATTATCTTTCTAGAGCCTTATCACACGGAAGAGTTTACTCAAACGCACACAGACGAGGCCCCGTCCCAACCGCAAACTGCTTCTAATTGGATCCTCACGACGGTGTTTTTCCGTCATCGTCTTCATCATCATCATCATCATCATCATCGAGCTTCCAGCAACAGCTGTTTCTTGACATGGGTTATACAGAACTGGGTGCACAAGATCGCTTGGTTAAGTCCTGACAGCGGCGTTTAGTTTATCCCAAAAGCAAATGAACCATTTAGGCCTTAAAGTGTTCAGGAATCCAGGAATGAAGTGTTTCAGGATCGGGTCCTAGTTGGCCGATCTTCGGGTCGTCACGGTAACAGTCTTTTTTATTTTTACGCAGTGTCTGCTCGTATCATCGGGGTTTACTTGGCAACATGAGGTAAACACACAGGAGTGTCTAAAGGGGTTTCTAACTATGCTGAGTTACTTTAAGGAGTAAACAAACAAAGGTCCTTAAGGTGCTGCATCAGTTGTCTCAGTGAGGACATACGACTGGCGTCCGGAGGACTTCCGTCTCCTGAAAGGACAAAGAAGTGATGAAAAAAGCGCTGACATTTACATTATTAACTTATTTTGATCTTGATTTTCTTGTAATTTCATTACTTTACTTAAATTATCCGCCATTCCAACGGTACGGTATACCTCTCAAGATTCCTGATGCTGAAATATAACTAAATAAGAACTCACCTTGTCGTGCAATAGGCCACTATGGCCATAATAACCAGTAGGACAGCGATGGTCAACCCGATAAGCAGCAGCCTGCTTCCTGAAGACTTGAACGAAGTCGTAACTGTCGTGGGCAGAAAAGGGAACAATCTCATAGATGGACGTTGGACCACGAGTATGAACAATGTTGTCTGGTATTTCATAAAGCATGGGCTTCATGACAGTGTTTGTTTTTACTGGATTAAATGTAAAATCATGTATATGTTTCGGTTGCATCTTAAAGATAAAGAAGAGATAAGTAGGTTGTCCCAGAACCTTAAAGAAGTGGTAGGTAATGGCCGAACAGGATCGGTGGCTCAATTCTGCAGGATTGAGGGTCAAAACGTCAAAGCTCTCGGACGGTGTGAGTGACCCACCTTTGGTACCCGCCAGGGTTATGCTCTCGTACTGAGATCCGTGTCTGTTGCGTGCCGCGCAGCAGTGCTGCCCGTACTGCTCGGCGGTGAAGTTGGCGCTGCTGAGTGTCGGGCCCCGTCCCGTGGGCGCAGCCGGGCTTTGCCCCGCTCGATGGGAGCTCCTGTCTGCTGCAGGGAGGCACGCTGCACCCTGGTACCAGGTGTACATGCGGACAGGCGGGTTAGCGTCACTGCTGCAGGTGAGAGTGGCAGGAAGCCCGCCCTGCGGCTGAGAGACGGACACAGCTGTGTTTCGAGGAGAATCTAGAACGGGAAGGAGGTGAAAAGGTCAGTGACCTTTAAGATATTCTAGCCTGAAGCACCTTGCTTAACCTTAAGGATGGCTTCGCTCACACTCCACGTCAATGTGCAGCTGCGTTGAGTTTTGCACGTTGTCTCCGGTGTCTATCTGGCAGTAGTAGCTGCCGGAGTCCTCAGAGGTAACCTCGTCGATGGTCCACACCTGTCCAGCGTGTCTCAGGCCGTTGCTCGCGCTCTTGTACCACCTGAAGGTTGCCCGTGGACCGGCCGCGGGGCCGCAGCAGGCCAGACGTAAGGCTCCGCCCTCCGTGATGTCACTGGAGGGACTCGCGGACACCGTGACGCCACCGGAGGAGTCTGGAGAAGAAAACGAGGGTTTGGAATACTTTAGATATTCGAGTAGACCAAAATCATTGTAGAAACACATACATACTGTGTTTTTGCTTTCTTTTAATCATGTTTCTTTAGGACTGTTTCCAGAGGTTTATTTATAGTATGACAGCTATTATTATTATTTTTCTGAGAGTGTAAACACTGATGTATTTACCCATCTCACAATACAAATATCCAGCTTTTGTTTGATAATGAATTTCTGTTGTGAACAACCATTTAAAAAAAATGTATTTACCAAAACTTTATGGCACAGACAGAGTAGCAGAGAGAAAAAAAACAGGAAAACAACCAGAGTGTGACTCCACACAGACGTTTCTCAATAATGTCTTAAGACTATCTTTGTGGTGGAACAAGACCACCATTTCCCAACACCCCACAATCCACGCACCCAAAATAAGAGTTCTTTCAACAGGCGCTAATACCTTAAATTGCTCCAAATCCCCATGTCTCAATATGAGATTATACATTATTTACAGTATGCAGTCGGTGGTCAGTTTCAATTCCGCCTTTCAGAAATAGCACAAAGTGTCAAAGGGAGTTGCATAAAGGAAGTGGGTTCGAAAGACATCAACACTTGTTATTGAAGTATTTGAGAACTTGCAGGGCAGTTGATGTCAGGCAGAAAGACAGCGAGACTTAAAGACAATGAGAAACAAACAACATACAAAGACTGCCAGGTAATTCTTTCGGTTTTCCCACCTGCCACCAGGAGCTGTATACCGCTCTGCTCTGGCATCTTCTGTGTCGGGTGGCTGGTGACGAGGTAAAACACGTACGCTCCGCTGTCCGACTCCCTCACGTCGGAGATCCTCAGGGTGCAGTTTTTGGTCCCCGGTTGCCCCAGGTACTCCACCCTGTTCCGGTAGGATGGATGTGGGAAGATACCGGCACTGTGGAAGACGTAGCTGAGACGGACACATAGACTTAGACTTAACCCTGTGCTATGAGGGGCTTTTGCCTAGAGGAAAAGGTGTTTCAGTGCGTCTCCATCAATACCTTGATGTTATGCAGCGACTGTCCTCGAGACACCACATCTCAGACGAGACGTTGTACTGTCCTCCTCCTCCTCCCTAATAGAGACACATTGACACATTTCTACTAAAACTGGCTCTAGATGTTAAAATCGTTTAAATACTACTAATAATAATACATGTATTTATATAGCACCTTTAAAAACAGGGTTTACAAAGTGCTCTACATAGAAGCAAGGAAAAAAATAACATCAATACAAGTAAACATTTCAGAAAATACATGAGGCAAAGGAGACAATGCCATGTATGAATGAACACAATAGAGAAATAGAAAATTAAAAAATACAAAATAAAGCAGAACAGACAAACTAAAATAGGGGAACCAAAGAGCTGCATAAAAGGACGACACCTTGGAAGGTGTACCAGTCCGGTTTTGGGGAGTGGAGTATAGGTTTAATCAACCCCGTGTAGCTACACGTTATTTCTGATTACAGATTTTAAACCTTGCTTAGAAAGTCTTCTGGTTAAAGAAACACCGCGAGATGTATTGCAACGGCTAACAATGCCTTCTTTATTGAATTACCTGAGGAGAGAGCTGCCCCTCTTCCTTGGTTTCACTGGAACCTTGGGGGTAGTCATAGGAACAAGGGAGAACCACAGAGGAACCAATCACAGCACAGATGGGACTGGAGGGGAGACGGACCGACCAATCACCTGCAAGAATACCTGAGGGGGGGCAAAAAAGGTTACGTGTTAAAATATATCATCAGCACCAAGTTTCATAACGACGGTGTAAAATCAATTGGTTTATTTCACAAAGATAAGGGAACGTATTTCACGTTACATTACGTGGAGTGCATCCATATTATAACTATTAACTGTTATTGTAACTACAATGTATAACACTATTTCTGAATTTTTTTTAAAAATACTTAAATGGAAATAAGAACGTTTCTGCTCAGAAGGACTCGGCCTCTACTCATTGGATTTAATTTGTTGGTGCAATGTAAGAAAGCAACAAGAATAGATACATTCACTGAAACTTGTTGCCATTTTATTTGACAACTGCAACATGACAATTGGGGAAGGTGTTGCGCAAGTGGATGTTGCCGGTATATCGCCTCACCTTTCAGAGAGAGTGTGAACAGCAGCCAGCAGCACTGGGCCTCTCGTCCAGCCATCTTCTTTCTCCTCCTGCTCGTTTCGTTGTTGTTGTTGTTGTGATCTTCTGACCTTCCTTCCTCAGTCAACCTGCTCTCTTCCTTTTGGCTTCCTTTCTCCTTCTCGTCTCCTAACCTCTGTGTGACTGTCAACCGACCGGCCTCTCGCTCTGTGATGTGCCTGCTTCTCTTCCTCCAGAGCGAAGATTGACTAACTTCCCTTTTTATTTACTCTGCTAACTGTGAGGATGTCAGAAAAGGGACCTTGTAAATACATGTGTGTGTGTGTGTGTGTGTGTGTGTGTGTGGATGGTGGTTGGGGGGGGTACACTGTGTTTACTGGCCCTTTTAGAGACATGAAGCTTCATTTACACTCTCTATACAGCTGACATCCTTCAATCAGTTCCCAATCGACTAAGTGCCCGTTCAATTGTGTTTCTATTACTTTGTAGGACAGCGTGTCCACCTGCAGCGGGTCTGCCGCGCGCGAGGTGTCTCGTGCCCCCCGGTGCGTCCACTCAGATACGTTCCCGTGACGTCACTCGCGCCCCCCCCCCCCCTCCCCCCCTCGTCTGCGCAGCAGAGCGCGCACACGGACGACCACTCCAAACGGGAAAAGTTGGGGACAGACTTCCACTAAACTTGTGTCTCAATTAGTCCATTAGTCTTCCAAATGTTTCTCTCTTTTCTGTTAGAAGCGGGCGTCGGGGGCTTTGGTTGACAGAAAACAGTCGCTACAACTGCGCTACTTTGTTTCCTTTTCTTCTTTCTTTCTTTGAGGTCAGTAACCTGTGAAGAAAGCAAAAAGAAAAAAGAAAAGAAAAGAGGATTTACTGCAAACTGGGATTTATCGGTGCTGCGGTTGGATCAGTAAATTAAATGGCGGCCTGTTTTTAAAGGCAGAAACAGTCTTTTTGTTTTTCTATCGGCCAAAGAAGAAGAAGATATTTTGTCACTGACGAAGGCCAGTACTACACCTGCTGCAAGAAAAATACAGGTGAGTCACTTTTTGTTTCAGCCCTGCAGTTTATGTGTATAAACCTAGCGTTAGCTATTAATGTTAGCTATATATATTATATATTATATAAATATATTAATATATATATATTATATGTATATATATATACATACATACATACATACATACATACATACATACATACATACATATATATATATATATATATATATATATATATCTATATATATATAGATATATATATATATATATATATATATATATATATCTTTTTTTGGTCTGTTGAACCAGTGTAACCATATCCCAGTGGCCTCATATCACATTAACCTTTGGTTAATAAAGACAACAGTCTTTTATAACAAGAAGCTCGTCTCACATGGACTTCATACATTTGTGTTTTCATTCTCACTTTTCCATCTTAAAAATAATAACTTACATAATGAGAACTTTCTAGTAGTGTGTGTAGTTTGTGTGTGTGTTTGCGTGCGAGAAAAGATCATTAATAAATGAAAACAACTCCTGAGAAACACACCTGCGATGTAATCTGCCTGTACTTTGGAGCACATTAATTATTAATTTGAAGTAATAAAAAAGTGTAGTGCGTAATACAGGTTTTTCAAATCTCATTTAACTTGGTCTCTAACTGTCTTTTTGCTAAATGTTTATTTTAGTGTTATATGGTGTTTGTTTGTGACTTAAGACCCTCAATATTATATTACCAGGCATCGACCACCTGCCCTGAGGAAACAAGGAAGGAAGGAAGGAAGGAAGGAGGGAGGGAAGGAAGGACGGAGACAGATCGTCCCCTGCTTCCTATTGTATATAGATGTATGCTGAAAAGGTTGTAACAGAGGGGAAGATGGGTAAGTGAACGTTTGTCACGCCGTCACACACACACACACACACACACACACACACACACACACACACACACACACACACACATAAAAAAATGCTTGGATTATAATGCAGAGCGGGTCACGCTGAAGCGCATGCTGCCTGTTTTCTGTATTTGGGACCAGACATTAGTCCACTTACCAGTTAACCATTAACTGGTTTGCTCAAAGCTGACTGGCTGTCTCTCTGATTTTCACTGGGTTTATTTTTTCAGCTTGAACAAAAAAAAAACATAAACTTAGTTATAGTTATACAATTTCTTCCTCCGATGCAATTTCTACAATTCATAACTCAAACCAGAGCCGGACATAACCACTGCCCTTGACTCCAAATCACACTTAATTGTAGCGCAATATATTGACAGCGATAACAAACCTCTGCTCGCGGTCATAAACAAACAACTCGATGAAGCTCTCACACTCACATCACCATCAGTGGAGCACATATTTTAAAGGAAACCAGAGACTTGTTGTGTGGCACTCGCGTCGGTCAGCTTTTATGGCTCCTAATGAGTTTACGGCTAATTATACGATGCTGTAAAGGAAGTAAAGATAAGATTACTCGCAGCTTCCGTCGGTGTGAACTGTGAAACCTTTTTATATGTTCGTACCCCCGCAGCCACTGTTCCACAAAAGCACACCTACCTTGCAACATCGAGTGCCAGTACGATGAAGCCAGTCGTCTCCCATTAAGTGAAGTCTTTAGTTGAACATCTCCCACATCTTCTCCTCACCAGGTCTTCTCGTTGGGCCGTGACTTTACTCTCTGCGTCTTCTTTTTGCCAGACTGAAAGGGAAGCCCGGCCAGATGCAATGATTCAGGCTGTGTGTGTGTGTGTAATTACAAGAGAAACAAGGTCTAACCTAGGAGTGGCCCACATGATGTGGTCTTATTTTGTTTGCGCTTAGATTAGATGGGACGTGATGAAAACACAGAAACACGCTGTGTTTACCCTTCAACATGACGTTGTGTACAGTTAACATGCGTGAACAAGTACAGACGCACAAATATGCACATTCACACACATTCACATAGTAACCACACTAGAACGATTGGGTTTATTTTTTACTTCTCTGTCATGACAACCACTACAAATATGAGTCAGAGCTTCTGCTGTGAGTGTGTGAGTGTCTCTTTATTGTTGTGTTGGCTTCGTACTGCTTTAACCACACTAGGTTCACTTAAGTCAACTTAGGAGGCACATATTCCTTTAATATGACTTTTTTTAAAACTCTTTAAACCCCCTGTTCTTATTGGAGTGAATGCATGTTGAATTTAGCTCAGTGTGTAGTGGATCAAGAGACACGTCAACCTCGTATAAGTGAATCCATGCTTCTGCCTGGTCATGTGACTCATATGGATGAGGATAGATAGAATAACACCCAAAAACAGTGATGCATGCATGCGTGGAGTGTTTTTTTTTGCGTGGGTGGGCCAAAAAACCGCATGCGATGACTCATTATTACCTCTCGTGCCGGCTTTATTTACCACACACACACACACACACACACACACACACACACACACACACACACACACACACGTCCACTCAGGAGAAGGAGGTCTCAGGTAGAAGTGGACACACAATAGAGTGTTTGTTCTGTTTGATTGGGAAGAGCGCTGTTTTTTTGGGGGGGATGAATGGGCTCCAGTGCAGTTGGAGTTGAGGTGTGTGGAGGGAATGTTTGGGGGTATTTCCTGGAAAACACAATCTGAAGAAATGGAAAAGGAGCCTGGAAATATGCCCAAGGTCTTTCATCTGATACTCATCACGTTCGCTGCTTTTTTTCATTTACATTTTTCTACCTCGGTTTTCCTCATCTCTCTCTCTCTCTCTCTCTGACCCCGTTGTTAATGAGAATTTAACAACCCGAGGAACAATAAGACCATTATTATTCTGACTGGAGGACAGGTACAGAGGGAGAGGAGGAGCAGACAGGAGGGACAAAAAGAGGGGAGGAGAGGAAGGAGAGGGAGGAAAGAAAAGTCGGCACATTCAAGGGAAATGGAGTCGATATGGTTGGCCAAGGGAGAGGCTGTAAGGATAGGGGTGGGGGGGCGATGTGAGGAGATAGCTTAGAAGGAGGTTAAGGTCACTGGATTAGTAGGTCTACACACCGCTATCGTGTTTCATGATAACAACGTAGAAATTCTGCAACTGTGCTTCTGTACAACACTGAGTTGTTTACTGGCCCTTTAATGTCAAAAGAAATGCCCCATGTGGGTACGATCCTGAACACAAACAATGTTACGAGTGAACATTTACATTTGATAGGACCTGTTTTTTTCCATTTCGGTCCTCGAGTCGTCAGATGGGGCCGACAGAGATGTGAGAGAGCGGAGGAAGGAAACCAGGCATGTCGAATGTTTGCTTTGATTCGATGGGGAACATGTTCTTACAGTATCTGCAGTTGTTTCCTGGCACATTGATGGGAAGCTAACTTTAACAGACTTAACAGACGCAGGCTCTAATGTTATATATAAGGATATGTGTGCAACACCTTGTTGTTATTCCTTCAGCTACAAACAGACAAAAGTATCTATACATTGAATAGAAATGACCGATACTTGATTACTCAATTTGTCACGTTTTACAGGCGTAATCGATCGCATGGGGATGCCTGCATGAGGTTTACGAGGACCAGAGCTTTGCCGTTGTCCATGTGTGTTCATTGTCATGGCTTAAATGTAGCAGGGCTGTAGGTACCTGTGCGTTTCCTACTGGGAAATATGGGGCTGTGAAGAAAAACTCCTCCTGTAAGTTTTTAAATATTCATCGATATCATCAAGTCGAGTTGGACTGCTTCGGTCTGCACTGCTGCAGGATGATGATGATGAGGATGATGAGGATGATGAGGATGACCACCGTGGTTCTTATGTAAACGGTTGGTACTGTGAAGGAAAAAGAGCTGAGCTGTTTCTAATGATAAGGGATGTCCATTGCAGGAGGACCGTTGACATAAAGAGAGGATTTTCTGTATGTCTTCCTCCCCCCCCCCCCCCCCCCCCCCCCCCACACACACAGAGACACACACTAGTTAAAAACATTCTGCCTTACAATGACAGCTACAGGACAGGTGGACCTAATGAGATTTATTTTGGCTCTCTGCCATCACAAGGGACCTAGTAATTCCCGGCAGTTAGTCGGCATGCTCTGTCCCAGGATCCTGGAACCGACACCAGAATGGATTTATTCATGTTAATAATCAAACACGTGTTGTCTATTGCATGTGTGCAATAAAGTAGAGAGGATTATATGGACGCACACATATGTATATATATATATATATACACATATAGTACATGCACACAGGACACACATGACACTATATCCTAGTTAAAAACTTTGTTCTTGCTTTGTGGTGAAATGCTAGACTTTA
>NC_046981.1:3777018-3822018 GCF_009769545.1 Cyclopterus lumpus
TTCTTTATCTTTGTACTTCACTCCAGACGATATCGCTTCGTCAACCGCTGGCGCGTGCTGCTGGGCTCCATCTACAGCAAACCGGTCAACGCCAACGTGGTGGAGGTGAACACCATCGTCTACCACAGCAGCTACCTGCCCTTTGTCGACGCCAGCATCGACGACAACAGCAGGGACATCGCCGTCCTGGCCCTCACCCAGCCGCTCACTTTCAACGGTAGGCACGCGACACACACACACACGAATTAGCGACGAGGAAGGAGGACAAAAGATCCGGAGAGAACCAGATTTTGCCACAGAGAGAGGCAGTCATTATAGTAATTTGCCTGCTTCATGTCTCCCGTTTCCCGGATTGGAGTCGGCAGGACAAAAGTTTCTTTTATTCGGCATAATTACATCAGCGCTGAGCGGTAACTACCCGGTTCCTCTCGGGGGTCTGAAGCTCTCTTTGTGATCCCGCGAGTCCTCTAGTTAAATATGCACACCTTGAAAGGGAGAAAGGTAAATGCGCCTATAAAGAGGGACCCCCGTGCTACGATATGGAGGAACAAGCCAGTGGCTCAAGTTTATAAAAAAATTTAAAATTAAAACTTGATTTACAGCCAAATTGGAAAAGAAAATGGTGGTTGTGTCATTCTGTCATTGATGTTGATTAAAAACACAAAGAAGTAGAAACGGTTGAAGTGACGTAGGAGGAGGTCAACGCTGACATCTAGTGTTCGTCTTTGAGAATTACAACCACGACGTGACAACAAAGGATATAAGTTAGATGATTAAGATTTTTAAAAAATAAGATGATAGCGCCCGTGTTTGACGGTGAAGTATTATTATTATTCCACGTGTTTATTTGCATCCTAACACATGTGTTTTGTGTGTAGAATACATCCAGCCTATTTGCCTGCCAGCATACGGCCAGAGGCTGATAAACGGACAGATGGGAACAGTGACGGGCTGGGGAAATGTAGACTACTACGGTGAGTCGTCTGCATTTACACTCAAATACACTGCAGGACATGATAAAGTTGCATGACATTGGTTTGCAACATAGCAAAAAAAAAACTCCAAAAGTATTGTTGTCACCTCGCAGGTATTCAAGCTGATATTCTCCAGGAAGTGAACGTCCCCATCATCAGCGACGCCGTCTGCAACGCTCCGGACTACTACGACAACCAGATCACCACCAGTATGTTCTGCGCTGGCTACGAGAAAGGAGGCACCGATTCCTGTCAGGTCAGAGTGCGGCTCGTCGTGCACGCTGGTGCATAAAGGCTTTTGGGGGGTTTCTGACTGCATGCTTTGATACGTCAATCTGGTTTCTGACTACAATCTGGTTGTTTTGATTATCATACTTGATGATCAACGCCCTGTTATAAGTGTTGCGGTCCTCCGTGGTTTCAGGGAGACAGCGGCGGTCCCTTTGTGGCAGAAGACTGCCTTTCTAAAACCCGGAGGTATCGTCTGCTGGGTGTGGTGAGCTGGGGCATCGGCTGTGCCATGGCCAAGAAACCCGGCGTCTACACCAGAATCTCCCGATTCCTGCCCTGGATATCTACGGCCATGAGGGTGAGATAGCCCGTCCTCTTTATTTTACCATGTGTTTTTAATACTGCAGAAACAGATCAGTAACTTTGCTTTCAGGTTATGTATAAATCACTCAGCAAGCTAGTCTCTCTTCACACACACACACACACACAACACATGTCATCCGTAAACCAATTTAAGGAAAACTAAACGTCTTAATGAAGGAAATACGCGTTTATGTTACATGCATACTTCCAGATTGGTGTTCACCTGCAACCTGTGATTTATTCTCGTGACATTACATCACGTTGACACGCCTCTCGTCTCTCCCCTCCAGAACTACAACAACTCACCGGGGCTTCACAAAATGGCTAGGACATGAGCTTCCTTCATACTCTTGGATGTATTAAAAAGACCTGGAAGATGTCAACAGGGGGCATAGATTTAAAATACACAGACAGAGCTCTTAAAGAAACAAAAGAGTTATTGGGAGTTGATTAAAATCGTGCAAAAGAGATAATAATTAATTTCCTACCCTGGATTTAAGATACCAGTTTTGTAAAATATGAAGTCAAGTTAGAAATAAAAAAACAATATGTTGAATTGAGACTTGTCGCCTTGAGAATTGTTGATGACCTAAAATGTCAGTAATTTATGAGTAATGCTCGTGGCTAGCTAAAATAGCTTTTTTTTTTGTAAAATCACAGCGTAAGAATCTCATTTTCTAAAGTAACTTTTACCGGTTTCTATCTTTTAAAAAAAAAAAAAAATGTTTTATATGCAGCAGCCGGACTTTTGTATGACGAATAATTCTGTCTGTCTTTATCGAATCCGTGAATATATGACACTTGTATTGAAATCAGTACTTTTGTTATCGTCTTGTAAATACGTGTTGTTTGTGTAGATGTTTATTTGAGACGTGTTACAGATGTCTTTGTGATCCACAGATTTAAAACCTTCTCTTTTACCACACTGCGTATTGATTAGCAGATTAACTAAGATGTATACTCATGATCTTCCATGACCAATGTATAGTATTATATACTAAAACTCCCTCTCCGCTCCTAGAGTCATATTCAGCGTCAAGATACATTATCAAAAACTGTAATGTACCATTTTACTACCGTGCCCTGAACCCGGCCTAAAGAAAAAAGAATGTAAAATCCTTTTCTTTCACTTTTCATTTCATGAATGCGATTTATTTTTTTTGCATTCATTAAATCCCAAAACAACTCACCTGCCAATAATAATACAGTTAAACGCATGAACATTTATGTGTGTAAGAGAAATAAATACTGTAAAATACTGTCGCATTGGCTATTCTATTATTCTATAAAGTCAATGCGAATATGTGAGGAATACAAATTTGTGCTCATCTGGGATGCTAAATGGGACAAATTAAGGTTTATTTTATTACATTTCTTTGCTCAGTGAGGTCGTAGGTTTTAGTTATCAATTTTAATTATTTTCTGTGAAGGTCAAAGGTTTTGAAGTGTTCTTTTGTAACGTTATAAATATATATATATAAATAAAAACTACAGTAACCGCTAAATAAACGCTACACATATGATACTTAGTATTTTATTTAGGTATTTTTTTACAGTTTGACAAGAAATAAATCCTTTGAAAGTAAGTAAGGATACAATAAATTAAGCATGCATCTGGCCATAATGAAAAATTAAATAAAAAGTAAATGTTTAAGCAATAAAATAACTTAATAACTTCCTGTTATTACGGTTGGAAAGAAACTTTCATAATATGTCAAGACCACATGAGAACTGAGACACCTCACTTCTTTAAATAATTGTCTCTCTCGTTTTTTATATCCCCATTTTAAAAGGTGTCCTTTTGTCCGTGTTACATGGTCGCGAGTCCCAAATCAGTTTAATTTAATTTAATGGCTTGTATTACATTGTTATCGTTTAACCTTTAGTCAACCAGCTGAGTCATTAGGTCAAATTATTATTTACGTATTTATAATGGCGGCGTGGTAAATATATTAGATGTACTCACTTTTTTAGCCTACCAAGACCAAAAAAATGTGTGTATTAAACAACAAAATACCTTTTTAATGCATTTCTTAATCTATCAGACAGTAACTCATGATAATATGCCTCTTTTACAAATACAGTCACAACAGAATATATAGAATTATGCATCTATAATATGTCGTGAATAGACACCACGGCACTTAAACGTTTTAACCCCTTTACTAAAGATAATTTATTCAGTATGTTAAAAAATAAAACACAACAGCAAGTTTAAAAACTAGCAGATTAATGTACCTGTACACAACGATTAAAGGAATTAAAATCATCATCGAAGGACTAAAAACAGAAGAATGTCCACAAATGGGCCATAACCTGAGGGCAGGTGTCACACATGCTTCACGTTAAGGAATAGAGTGCACTCGTTAGACTGTAATACTTATTAGATTATAAGCGTGTGTTAATATAGCTCTGACTTCTAGCTCCGGCCCTCCTCTCCTCTCACATTTCTAGTCCAGGTGCTTCCCCCCCCCCCTCCCCCCCATATCACCTGACTGCCACACCCATCCACACACCTGTTCCCACTTCCCTAATGAGCTCTGCCTGGCCGTTCCCACTCACCTGCATCTCACCCCCTCGTTAGCCACACACACACACACACACACACACACACACACACACACACACACACACACACACACACACACACACACACACACACACACACACACACACACACACACACACACACACACACACACACACACACACACACACACACACACACACACACACACACACACAGTGTTCAGTTCATCAGAGTGTTTATGATAAATCCACGAGTCGGCACATTTGGGTCCAATCCTCGTTTCCCTGCGTTAGCAACTGTGACAACAACAAAAAGTCAAGAATGTTTTTGAGACATTATCTTCAGTATTTCATGAAATATATGTATTTTATATCAGGCACATGAGTATTCAAAAAGCTCTTCTGTCCCTTTCACACATCCTGACAACAGACAGACAGACTGGAGCTTTGAACTCTCACCTTTATTTTTTTTTGGACACCTCTTGAATGCAGCACGAGTAATTTCTTGTAATTGGAGGTTAATGGTTAGGAGGCGATCTTTCATCTCCACGTGTCTCCAAAAAGGTTCTTTTGTAGGAAGACATTTTACAACGTGGCGGACAGGAAACAGAGGTCACCGCAGAGGTCACCGGAGAGGTCACCGCATGTACAACAGAGCTCTCGCTCTCTGTGTGGCCGACACGCCCACGCCCCCCCCCCCCCCGGTCTCAGATCTCCAACGTGATTTACATCACACTCTTTCTACACGGGATGTTTTGACGTGGTGACCTGTGATGACCTTCAGGTTCTTATGGTCAACATTATTATTTGATCATGACATTATATATTCAGTGAAATGTGCATGTTATTTTTTGCCATTATTATGCCATCGTGCACTTTTTTATTGTCTTGTCATAATTTTAAGCACATATCACAATAATACAAATATACAATATAAATAATAATAAAGGAAATGAAAATGTAATTACATTAGTGATGAAAGTGGACTGAATCTTCTCCTCTCCAGACTCTCTTCTAGCCCCACTAATCAAACCATCGCCTTTTTCCCACCTGTCCCTCCATCACCTGACCGCCACGCCCACCCACACACCTGCTCCCACTTCCCTCATCGGCCCCGCCCCCTCCACGCTCACCTGTGTCTCATCTGATCACATTTACTGTAAGAAGCTATCGAGTTAACATAAGTCTTCTGTGAGAATTTTTATTTTTTTTTAAATCACATTTTCACTCAAAAGAAATATTAATAATATCGTCACACTGCTGGCGACACCCTCCTCGTCCTCATTGCAACATACATTCAAGCTCCCAAGATTTTATTAGTTATATTTTTATTCAGTGTAACAAACCACAACATGTCCTTATGCATTATTGCCATCTCTGCTTATCCTCCATAAGAATGGAGAGATTTAATGGAAGCAAGTTATATCAACTGAACCAAATGTTGCAGCATCAGCAATTAAAATAAGCGTGTTTTCTTTTAAACAATTCAGCACATTGTCGCGTGTCAAATATTGCACATTCTTTATAGATAGCATCATTTGTATTGGAGACAATCGTGTTTTTATTACAAATGTTATCACTTTTCAAGACGAGAGGATGCAAACGATCGACATTTACAGCGTCAGCTATCCACTCAAGAGCAAGCAAGATGGCCGACAGGGTGTTATTTCAGGCAGCACGCAGTTGTAAGATGCATAGAATAAAAAACAACGAAAAAAGGGAACGACATGCAACAAGCGGCGCCACGTCGTCCTTGTGTTCTGGTGGAGGGTCGGTAACGACGGGTCCGACCCGGAGCAGCACGAGGGACCGTCAGAGTTCACTAGGAGCCGCTTCCTGTCCTGCAATGTGAATGAAAGCAAAGCAATTGGTTCATTGTTGTTCAGGGCTGTTATTCATGCAGGGGGTTCGGTTGGTACACCACTGACTGTTGTTAAGATAAACAAGTAGACTCCGAAGCTGGTGCAGTAAAGTGTAAACCACTTTTTATTACCACCTAGTGGCAGGTTGTGGACCTGCACCTGGTCCGCACTGAACCGACAGTAACAACAAACACCACGTGAGTCTCTCTGGACATCTGGACAGGTCTCCATTTTTTACTCAAATGTTTTTAATGTGTCAAAAAACTGGGACGAGAAAATGTATTTTCCTCTCATAAACGTGAGGAAGGTGTTGGATATCACAGAGCAAAGGACATGAGGGAAGACAGAAGGAAGCGAAAAGGAGACGAGAGAGAGAGAGAGAGAGAGAAGGCGATGACAGGATGATGAAAGCGAGAGGGCCGATGTGGTTGTAAAATATAATGCAGGACTTGAAACAGTAGATTGTTGTTGTGGAGAGAGAGCGAGAGAGAGAGGGAGAGAGAGAGAGAGAGAGAGGGGGGGGGGGGGGGGGGGGGGGGGGGGTTGTACCTGGACAACTTGGAGTAGTGGACAGCGAACGAGGCGAGGCTGTGAGTTTCAACTTCTGTGATTGGTGGAGCATCCCTCAGAGGAACAATGGCAGGGTGGGCGCTGTCACTCAAGTCCTCTGGCTCCTCCTGCATGCACGTACACACACACACACACACACACACACACACACACACACACACACACACACACACACACACACACACACAGTTCACATAATTTGTTTTATATCGTCATTCTGTGCCTTCAGGCCTCGAGTCGCGTTCCTGCAATTGAGGCGCGCACCGGTATGTCGGCCATCTTGCCCATTTTCACCGGAAAGGTCTGTTGGGTTGACTCGTAGAACATGGTGTCATCTGTCACCGATGGACGCTGGGGTCACACACACACACACACACACACACACACACATAGAGAGAGAGTAGAACAGATAATTGTTTTTAATTAACAGTCTTTAACAGAGAGAAATGAGGTCCAGGTTTTTTGAGCTGCTGGCTGCAAGTTAAACAACAACTTCATAATAACAATAAGTACTGCACCTTGTTTGCTACTCCTCCTGACTCTGTGTCTACTCTGTGCATGTTCTTACTGCGAAGACACAGGGACAACATTATCAAAGCATACGCGACTAATAACACAAGTAATCCAAGTAGACCATGAAGCTGTTTTTAAGTTTATAAATCGTGTGTCAGAGTACAGCAATGGGCAGCGAGTAAATAGCACTTCCTGTCACCTGATCATTATGGCCACAGTGAGAGTGATGAGTCCAGCAGACACCCCGACTGCCGACGCCAAGGCAATGACCTTAAGACGACCTGCCGGCGGGAGGAGAGGTTATCAACATGTCCATAAAAGTAATGAAAATAGAAGTGCGATAGATATGAAAATAGAAGGGGAGAAAGTGCAGAACGGGGGAAAGAGCCATGCATCATCTCGCGGGCGTCTAGACTCGTGTTTTCCAGCTCAGATTTCCCCCCCCCCAAAAAAAACTAACTCCACTTCTTCAGCTGTCTAGACTCAAATAGTAGTTTTCCACAACACCTCATCACCCCTCCTCTCTCCTCTCGCAGCGAGAGCGCTACACATGACTCACCATGACTCACCATGACTCATAGAGAAAAACAGTCCGAAAAAACCAATGACACAATGAAGACGTGCAGCCGGGGGACGGCGTGCTGCGATAGCGACGAGGAGCTTTTCATCGCTCATCTTTTTCAGACGCCAGAAAAAAACCTTTCCCAAAACATCCCTCAGATTGTCTGAGATAATCAGAAACATAGATGTGAAGACAAGACGGGAGTGTGTCAAGTGAGCTTATCTCTTCCGTTTACACTTCTTAACGCGACAACGCCTTTGCACGATGACTCGGGACGTAGACGACCGGGATGAGCCACGAAAAAAAAGCCTACACACACACGTTGAAAGTCACCACATAAAAAAAAAAAAAAAAAACAGTGCTAAAACACTGACAGGCAAGCGAAAGATAAATAAGTTTTTTGTTGTTAATCATTAATGTACCTCTGACGCGTACGGTCAGGACAGGAGAGCTGTGGGCTCCGATTCGATTCCGGGCCTCGCAGTAGTACCGTCCGCTCTCTCTGGGTCCGACCTCCGAGAAGGTGAAGACGGGGCCGGACTTGCTGCCCCACGCTGCATGTGGAAGCACAGGGAGGGAGAAGATCCACTTACTGGGTCAGATAGCGTTTTTTTGCGGGATTCCCAAAAGACAAAACGAACCTCACTGACCACCAACGTTTAGAGTTAAGTATCGATGATTTTGTCATGTTAACCTTGAGTGGAACCACATTTTTTACGATGCTAACATTGTACAGAGCCCCCGTCCAAAGCTAAGCGGTGCCACGTGAAGTTGTCCACGGCCGGGTTGGCCTGGCTGCTGCAGGTCAAGGTCAAAGGTCGGCCAGCGTCCACCACGCTGGAGGGACGAGCTAGAACCGACGTGTTCTTGGGAGGGTCTGGAGAGAGAAGAGCAGACAGATAGACGATAAGATGCCAGGGGAGCTTTTTGTCTCGTAAAGGATGATCTCAATCCAGAACACACACACACACACACACACACACTAATACTACTTACAAAGTATAGTGAGCGTAGCAACGGGGGAGGTTTGGTATCCGAACCGGTTCCACGCTCTGCAGTAGTACTGACCGGCGTGGTGAGCGCGCACTGAAGGGAACGTCAGGTTCTGGAAGGTTTCTTTAGCCAACACCTGGTCACCTAGGATACGATACCAAGCATACCTGCCAGAGGGAGGATGGTGAAGATGAGGATGTAGGTAGGTAGGTAGGTAGATAGATATGTAGATAGGTAGATAGGTAGGTAGGGAGGTAGGTAGATAGGTAAATAGGTAGGTAGGGAGGTAGGTAGGTAGGTAGATAGATAGGTAGATAGGTAGATAGGTAGATAGGTAGGTAGGTAGGTAGGTAGATAGGTAGGTAGATAGGTAGATAGGTAGGTAGGTAGGTAGATAGGTAGGTAGGTAGATAGGTAGATAGGTAGGTAGGTAGATAGATAGGTAGGTAGGTAGATAGATAGGTAGGTAGATAGGTAGGTAGGTAGGTAGGTAGGTAGGTAGATAGGTAGGTAGATAGGTAGCTAGTTAGATAGGTAGGTAGGTAGGTAGGTAGGTAGATAGATAAATAGATAGATAGATAGGTAGGTATGTAGGTAGATAGGTAGGTAGATAGATAGGTAGGTAGATAGATTGATTGGTAGGTAGATCGATCGATAGGTGGGTAGGTAGATAGATAGGTAGGTAGGTAGGTAGGTAGATAGATAGATAGATAGATAGATAGATAGGTAGGTAGGTAGGTAGGTAGGTAGGTAGGTAGATAGATAAATAGATAGATAGATAGGTAGGTAGGTAGATAGATAGGTAGGTAGATAGATAGATAGATAGTTAGATAGATAGGTAGGTAGATAGGTAGGTAGATAGATAGGTAGGTAGGTAGGTAGATATATAGATAGATAGATAGGTAGGTAGGTAGGTAGGTAGGTAGGTAGATATATAGATAGATAGATAGATAGATAGATAGATAGATAGATATATAGATAGATAGATAGATAGGTAGGTAGGTAGATAGATAGATAGATAGGTAGGTATGTAGATAGGTAGGTAGATAAGTAGATAGGTAGGTAGATAGGTAGATAGGTAGGTAGGTAGATAGGTAGGTAGGTAGGTAGGTAGGTAGATACTTTATTCATCCCCTGGGGAAAATTTGTTTGAAGCAGCAGCAAACATGTTTACAATATACACAATACAATAAAATAGCAAAAATCATGATAATGATGATCTAAACACCCCCAAATAACAACGTCACCATCATTAGTTGTTAGAAATGAACACACCTGGAGGAGCATTCGTCATACCTGTTGGCAGGAGGGTGGGCGTGGCTTACACAGCTCATGTTCACAAAGGAGCCTTCTCTGATGTCAGCTGGAGGACTCAGCAGCACACGGGTGTTCTTTGGGGAGTCTGAACGGGCAAATAGAAGAACAGCTGTCATGATCGTGATCACCAACGGGCCCTTTAATTAAGGGACAGCAGCTCCTCATAGAAGAGGGTGAGATGAAACTGACAAATCGATTGATGGATTCGTCAGCTGTTAGAAGACAGTTCCCATCTGAGTGTAAAATAAAAGTGATTTCCTAATTAGTTTAACTCAGACTAACCTGACAGATTTACATTACATGACCTAAGGTAGACACAACCAGACCTGACATTAACATGCAAACACCCCCCCAAAAAAAAACGTACACGTGACGTTGAGTAGAAGTGGTTTGGAGCGGTCGGTTCCCAGTGCGTTGCGTGCTACACAGAAGTACTCTCCTCTGTCTGTGTATTTGAGGTGGGACAGGCGCAGCTGAGGCCTGAAGCTGTCTGGGATGCTGTCACTCTCCATGTCTGGAGAGCAGATGGAGGCACAAGTGACGATTAGTGCAGCGATTCACATTAGGAGAACGATCTGGAGACTATGAAATATATATCAAGATCGACCGTGTGTACCCTGTGCTGTGTGTCCTGTACCTTTGAACCACGCAAAGCTCTCAACAGGCGGAGCTGCGTCACTGCTGCAGGTCAGAGTGACCGACCCCTCCTCTGAAACCTCCCCCACGGGGAAGACCGCTATGGAGGTGAAGCTGGGCCCGTCTGGACGGGAGGAGAGTGGAAACAAGAGAGGGGGGTGGGGGGGGGGGGGGGGAGGGGAGGGATATATATATATGAGGAAGAAACGAGGACGCAGAGGACAGAAAAACAAATGGGATGATGCAAAATGAAAGTGCAGTTTACATTATTACACTACTAGATGCATTTTCAAGAATTTAACATTCATCAAGGCCAATATGCCGCAGCAGAAATTGTTAAAGTACGAGTTTTATCCACGAGTTTTGCTTAATTGCGTCTAGAAACGAGCAGTTATTGTGAAAAGTGTCTTTTGATTGAGATCACTCACATCCCAGAGCCAGCGAGAGGGCCGGTGACTGTACGTTCTGCGGTGGGATTGGTCGACAGCTGTACGCTCCGGCGTGCTGCCGGTCGAAGCGGTTGATGATCATCCATTTCTCGTAGGAGCCGAGGTTCAGTCCGTCCCTGTGCGCAGGGCATCGTATCCACAGTGTGTGTATATGAGTGTGTGATCCCCTCTCTGGGGGACGAGTACAACAACGACATGTATTACACACCTGTACAGTGCAAGGCTCCTCCCGGCAGCAGCACACCCTGTGGCCCGGCAGCCCACGAACACGGTCTCTCCGAAGCCGAACATGTTGGCGGGCCTCGCTGGATGCACCTGGACCTGGAGGTCTGGACAACACAAATGGGACACGGGAAGGCAGTGGCTGGGTGAGTCCGGTGCCACGGCGTTGCTTCCTATGAACACCTACCCGTCACGTCGAGGGTGATGGTGCTCGGGGAGGTCCACCTCCCCAGCGGTTGGTCCGTCTCAAACCGGAAGTGGTACTGGCCCGCATCGCTCAGCTTGACGACGCGAATCTGGACCGAACAGCTGGAGTAGCTGCCGCCGATGTAGCTGGAAGCCCACGATTCACACCTCATACATCTTTGTGCATCATTTCACATTTTTACAAAAATGCTCTTTAGAAATGTCTCTCCTACCGGGTGCGTCCGCGGTACGACAGGCTGATCTCGTTGGGGTCCGTGTGGTGAGCGAACTCCCTGCGGCCTTCTGCAGACACACGGAACCACATGACCCGCCTCACAGTGTGACCTGAGGAGTTAAAGAAAATACCCCCCCCCCCCCCAAAAAAATGAGCTTCACGCCTTTATTAATCATTATAGACATTTGAAGTATAGATTGAATAGAGAGAGGGGTGTGATACCTGACGGGTAGTCATAACGGCAGGGCAGAGTGACGGTTGTTCCGGCCCACACGCAGATCTCCCTCCTAGAAAATGACACGCTCCACCTGCTCTGAATACCTGCAGGACAATTTAACGGCACAAAAAAAACAACCCAAAAATGCTACAAGTTCACGAGTGCAGTTGAAAAGAGGCAATGAAGGACCAGTTCACGGTTCCAAACATGTACTGGCTGTCACATGCACAAGAAGACGCTTGCCACATAAAATATAGGCAACCAAAGGTTTTAGGGAATACACACTTGAAGAGGTGTACATTTCAACTACCCACAAGTCGAGGTTTTCCCCTCAAACTCGTCAAACCGCAGCTCTGATCCGCTCACTGTGACGCGTACGATTCGAAGCAGAGGAAGTGAGCATCGATGTGCGTCTGTGGTGTCATCCTGCGCTGCTAACTGCCGGGCCTGGCTGACTACCTTGCACAAAAGAGCAATCAATACTTATAAATAACTTGAGCGTAAAAAAAAAAAAGAAGGCAAGGGCACCTGGCTGCTTATGTGCAATGATGGCTCCTATAAATCAAAGTCATTTCTCAACTGTTGTCACTTGTTTTTTAAAGCACGCGTGACACATTTATGGTCTGGAATACGACACAAATATATCTTGTTTGACGCGTGCCAGTTCGTCTCTCATTCCCTTTTTAAATTATGAGAATATACTCATTAAAACGCGGTTGAGTTTGAGAAAAAAGGTGTTTTTTCTCTTACCTGGTAAAGCTGTAAGGATGGTGCCCAGAACTAACGCACCTGCCAACATCTCCGCTGACGCGACCTCTGTAATGTCACCGGAGGAGGAGGAGGAGGAGGAGAAAAGCACAGGGAGGTGAGAGCAAAACATTTAATCGGGGAGGGGGGGATAAACAACAACACCATCCAGCTGATTTAAATGCAAAGCACTAACCCGCTTAAAGTATCCTCAGTCGGGCAGAACGTGTGTGTGAGCGATGCGTCCGACTCCAACGGCGATGGAGGTGAGCGCTTGGAGCGGTGAGAGTTGCACGGGGATCGGAAGCAGGGTGATAGGAGATGGGGGGAGGAGGAGGAGGAGGAGGGGAAGGAGGAGGAGGAGGAGGAGGAGGAAGAGGAAGTAACCTCGACTACCTTCCTACGTGCCACCTTTTAAACTTGTCAGTGATTCTTTTTCTTCTCCCTCTGAAACTCAGGGACCTCTCTGCAAGTCTTTTTCCACAAAATGTAGATTCATTTCAAGCAATATAAAAAAAAAAAAAGACCAACACTTGCGTACATATTGTTTGAGAGAGAAATAACTTGTTTTTTACACGCTAAAAGTTGCTTATTCTTTGGTGCTAGACAAGGTATAGCATAGAGCTTCCTACTGGAGATGCTGGTGGCTCTCATCAGCATCTTTTCCTATCTTTAAAAATAAAAAGACCTTTCAAATTACACATCGTTATTTGACCCAATCTCCATATGAAATGTGGATGAGAGCACGAGCCCCCGTCTAAATATTACACATACAGAAATCGAGTGATAAAAAGGCTCCTCGCTGTAAAAGAGCAAACCTTTGGGCCGTCGTGATGGAGCGATTGTTTAATACAAACCGGTATGGTTTCATTAGTAAAAAAAAACCCAGATTCCAGGTCCATTTGGCGTACATTAATATACATAAGTCAAGCGGACGTGGACTCGGCAGCCCAGATGTCTTCTAATTGAGAACTGTTGGCACAGAAAACCGCCCACAACCAGACGTGAGGAGGTTTTTTTATTCTTTTTTTCGAGACCTCTCAGTCAACTGCGTCCACTTAGCCCTGATGAGTCTCAACGACTTTAACATCCCACCCCACGCCACAACTCGGGGCCGATGGATGTCAGTTTAGCGTCGCGATTCGGCCAATTGCCTACTTACCCCGGCTCTGACCCCGTGGGGGGGGGGGGGGGGGGGGGGGGGGGGGGGGGGTAATGATGATGTACAGTTTAACTTTTCAGTCGATCTCTAAAAGAAGGAAGGAGGAGTTAAACTTTAATGTCTCAAGACGATATCTTGGATCTACATCTGGAAATCAATGATGACGTTTTTTTACTTATTAGCCGACTGATCAAGGCTGATGGAGGGCGGGGGAGAGGTGGGGGGGGGGGGGGGGGGGCAGTATAAAGGGTCGATGCTGATGTTAGGAAACATGGATGTGTATCCGGTTTATATCCTGCTAGAGTTTAGGATCAGCTGGCCTCTTTTCTGTTGATCTTCACATACATTCAGATATTATAGGGTGTCATTGAGCTTAAGGTTAATAGGTATACTCAATACGTTCCTCGCGTGGGTCCTGAAAAAGAAAAGAAATACACGTTTTTGTCATTTGCCGTTTTATTTGATGGGCACAGAGTAGACAGGAAACAATAGGAGAGGCTGAATCAAAACCCTAAAGTGCCGTGCCTCGTAACCAATAGGCCGTCAGGACGCCCACTAAATACAATTTGGTTCAAAAGGTCTGCATTATGTTTAGTGGGAATCAGAACTTGACTTTAAACCCCTAATAAGGAACAGAAACTCTCCGGTTTTTCCAAAAAAAAAAAAAAAAGTCACCTTCAAAATATATAAATCTAAAATCCCTCCAGGATGTGAAGTTAAATGAACAATATATTCCAGTTCGTGAGATTGCTCGGTCGGATTATGGGTTGGGACCCCCTGAAATGGGTCGCAGGCCCCCTCTTACAAGTGGGTCTCCACATGACGGGTAAAGTTTGTATGATTTAATGATCCTGAATCCCCAGGAAGAAGAAGAAAAAAGTCATTTTGGTTCCCTGGCTGAAAATACTGTCTGTATTATGTTGAGTAAGAAGAGTGGTGGGCTTTGAGCTTAACCTGTAACCACAGAATGACTTCAAAAGGATCACGGCACACTAATAGGTCAAAGCCTGATGTAATCTTAATCGAAAGCAGACCCGACTAAACGAATGAAGAGAAACAGATGGATGGAGCTAGATTAAGTGTGACTGACCACAAACAGAGAGAGAGAGAGAGAGAGAGAGAGAGAGGGGGAATGAGAAAGTTTAAAGGGGAAGGTGGGAGAGAAGACGATGAGGTAAGGTCGCTCCGGTCGGAAAAAAAAAAGAAAGAAAAAAAGGGAGACGGGAGATGAAGCCAGAGCCACAAGCACAGGAAGTCGAGAGGAAGAACGCATGACAAAAAAAAGAGGGTGAGGGTTTAAAAGAGTGTTAGGAAGAGAAAAAAGGAAAGATAAAAAAAAGAAGTGTGAGACCGGGGAGCAAGAGACAAATGCATGACAGCGTCTGCAGCCCTCGCCGGTTGGGGAAGGTATCCATCCGCTGACCGCAGGCCTCCAGGCCAGATGAAGTGTGACCGTCTTGGTGGTCAGACTGGACCTGAAGACTTTTTTTTAACCCACTTCCTGCCTGCTGTTTTCATGTAATGTGACCCCCCCCCCATACTTTCTAAGTTGTACAATATGTTATTTCTATGTTATTCCTTATGCCCACAGATTAGACCGTCGGCTCCTCCGGGCCCTCCAGGCCTTGGACGGACTCCACGTAAGCAAATAGTGATTCTCGACTGTCCAACATGTGTTAGTCTTCAAATTGAGTGGTGGTCTCCACGGGGGGGGGGGGGGGGGGGGGGGAGGCAAGAAGGCCGGTGATCAGAGCTACAATCATATCTGACAAGGTGATATGTTGTTCCCGTGCCGTCTTTCAGGAGCTCCACACGATGAGCGGGATTCTAGCCAAGAGACGGGGTGTGGGGGGGGGGGGGGGGGGGGGGTGTGGGGGGGGGGGATAAAAGAAGAAAAAAAGAAATGAGAGAAAGATAATCTCCGTGAAAACTTCATCAATAAAACACACACCGTATTAAGCCTCTTTAAACACTTGACTTTTTAAAAAAAAAAAATATATAAGCCAAACCAAACACTTTATGAATTCTTAAAACTCCTAAATCTTTTTTTTTTTTAAAGCTTATTGGAGCTCTATTAAATTCACCCCTGGTTTCGCTCACTCGCTGTCCCATTCACAAACTCCGCCGCGGGGTTTCGGGTTTCTGCTCTCTCTCTCTCTCGTCTGCCAGAGACCTGTCTGTGGCCGCTGCGGTATTCCACGCCGAATGAGTCACGTCTGGTGGTTATTATGGGCTGCTGGCGTTTTGGCTCTCCCCCCCCTCCCCCGTCGTCTCTCACCCCGTCTAGTGGCGGCAGACAGAATTACACCTCTTTACGAGTCCTCCTCCGACCCGGCCGACTAAGATCAGGTTCTCGGTTAACCGGGCTCGACACGAGTTGAGGAGACATTTTTTGTCGGTGATGTAAGAATACATTGATGTTTTAAAAGGGCATGTTAGATTAATAACCCCATTCTTAGTTTTAAAATTAAAGTGTATGAGAAAGATGAAGGATATACCTTCAAAAGGGGCATATGTGGATATCAAAAGGTCACTAGTTTGAGGCTGCTATAAATGCTGAAAACTAAATAAAGCAGTGTACCTTTACTTAGGTGTATATGTCAATTACTCAGCCTGTTACATTGGGGGAGGGGCTTAGATGGGGAGGGGCTTAGAGGGGGAGGGGCTTCGAGGTGTAGGACGAGCGAATACCATCTGCAAGAAAACTTATTTTCTCAAAATGCCAAACGATTGCTTTAATAGTCAATTATGAAGACAAGTTCTCAGCCTGTTACCTTGGGGGAGGGGCTTAGATGGGGAGGGGCTTAGAGGGGGAGTGGTTTCGAGGTGTAGGACGAGCGAATACCGTCTGCAAGAAAGCATATTTTCCCGACTTGCCAAACGATTGCTTTAATATTCAATTACTAAGACAAGTTCCCCTCACATTAATAACTTGTACGTGTTTTATTTGCCTATAACAATAACCAGATGTCACGCCGTTGGCAGTAAACATTCAAACATTTTGCAATTATGCAATCATCAGTCATACGAACATTGTGTCTGCTAAGTGTGATGAGGACTAGATGCAGACCAGGTGTTTCATCAGGAAGTGAAACAAACATTCAGCTTCACGATGAAAACAGTCTGACGTGTGAGGAATCTGTTGAGAGACAAGAAGAGAAGAAGAGAGGAAGAGAGGAAGAGAAGAAGAGAGGAAGAGAAGAAGAGAGGAAGAGAGGAAGAGAAGAAGAGAAGAAGAGAAGAAGAGAGGAAGAGAAGAAGAGCTCGTTGTTCACCTCCACAGTCTGCAGCCGGGGAGAATGTCTCAAGAAACTCTGTCTGTCTGTCTCTCTCCCTTTCTGTCTCTTTCTGTCTCTCTTTCTGTCTCTCTTTCTCCCTTTCTGTCTCTTTCTGTCTCTCTTTCTGTCTCTCTGTCTGTCTCTCTTTCTGTCTCTTCCTGTCTCTCTGTCTGTCTCTCTTTCTGTCTCTTCCTGTCTCTCTGTCTGTCTCTCTTTCTCCCTTTCTGTCTCTTTCTGTCACTTTCTGTCTCTCTCTCTTTCTGTCTCTCTGTCTGTCTCTCTTTCTGTCTCTTTCTGTCTCTCTGTCTGTCTCTCTTCCTGTCTCTTTCTGTCTCTCTTTCTGTCTCTTTCTGTCTCACTTTCTGTGTCTTTCTGTCTCTCTTTCTGTGTCTTTCTGTCTCTCTGTCTGTCTCACTTTCTGTGTCTTTCTGTCTCTTTCTGTCTCACTTTCTATCTCTTCCTGTCTCTTTCTGTCTCACTTTCTGTCTCTTTCTGTCTCTCTTTCTGTCTCTTTCTGTCTCACTTTCTGTCTCTTTCTGTCTCTCTCTCTGTCTCTCTTTCTGTCTCTTTCTGTCTCACTTTCTGTCTCTTTCTGTCTCACTTTCTGTCTCTTTCTGTCTCTCTCTCTGTCTCTCTTTCTGTCTCTTTCTGTCTCACTTTCTGTCTCTTTCTGTCTCACTTTCTGTCTCTTTCTGTCTCTCTTTCTGTCTAACTTTCTGTCTCTTTCTGTCTCTCTTTCTGTGTCTTTCTGTCTCTCTCTCTGTATGTCTCTCTTTCTTTCTCTTCCTGTCTGTCTTTCTGTCTCTTTCTGTCTCACTTTCTGTCTCTTACTGTCTCTCTTTCTGTGTCTTTCTGTCTCTCTTTCTGTCTCTCTGTCTGTCTCACTTTCTGTCTCTTTCTGTCTCTCTTTCTGTGTCTTTCTGTCTCTCTGTCTGTCTCTCTTTCTGTCTCCATGGAGAACATGTGTGTGTTCTGTGTGTGTGTGTGTGTGTGTGTGTGTGTGTGAGAGAGAGAGAGACAGTGTGTGTGTGTGTGTGTGTGTGTGTGATGGTTTCACCATGTGCAGGGTCCCCGTATGGGACTGCATGAAGTCGGATATGAGGGAACCTGTCAGGTCCGGGCTACTGTCGGAAACCCTCCTCCTCCTCCTCCTCCTCCTCCTCTTCATCCAACGTTTTACATCTGAAGCTTGTAAAGACGCCCAGCTTATATAAATTGTTATTTAGTATTAGTATGCCATATATAATTTGAAGTTAGTTATAGTAAGCCTTTAGAGTATGAGGAGGAGACATCAAACCTCAATGAACCCTAAAACTGATTTCAGTTATCATACACCTGGAAGTTTTAAAAACGCAAGTACGATGTAAAAAAGTGATGATTTGCGTCAGAAATTACAGACATATCCAGTTTTTCAGATGCAGCAGAGGGATAAAGAATGATTACTCAACAATTAGGCTAATGGGAGTGGCCTAAGCTATAGGACCTGAGGCTACTCCACCGAGCTGTCTGACCCCCGGTGGGACGAGAGCTGTTTCATTTTTAATGTGAAGATGGTTGAGCGATTTGTGCTGCTGCTCCTTTTGTTGCAAATACAAAAGAAATAATCCTTGAATTGAGCCTCGCAGTTTGTTTTTGTAGCTTTGGGGATAAATAAATAAGTTTATGAGCTGTGACAAGCTTTTGATCGTTGTTAAGCTACACAACTCTTTGTGGAGCTCATTATGTTCCACTTATTGTCGAGTCTGGGTCAAAAGTGGGTAGACTCTCTTCTCTGGTGAGTTATACTCATCAAATAGTCCACAATTGGCTGGGCCGTTAAGTAGAAACAAATGAATTTAGCTCCGAGAGGTTTTTAAATATACAATCTTTGAACGTGGAAGCTTAAAATATCCAAAGATATGCTGCAGACTCTGGGGTGGTTCAAAGGGGCAGCAATCAGATCTGGATGGCGTCCAGGAGCACCCTGGCTACGCCCCTGGGTTCACGTGGTCCACATGGAACCAGCTCAGTCCAGGACTTTCCTGCAGTCCCAACCCCAATCCCAACCTTAACTCTAACCCTGTAATTATTTTTTTTCTATTTTTTTTTTCGAGGGAAAACGCTCCACACAAGTCATTTTCTGGTAATTGACTGCAAGCAGAGTTTAAATGGTCACAGACACACGCGCACACACACGCGCCGCCTGCATGCACGCACACACACATACACACACATAAACACACTCGTATACACAGTGGTCGTGTGTGTGTGATAATGAGACAATCCCTGGAGGGACCCATCTAGACTGTGTTCTATCATCTCCCTGGAAACGGTCCACCGCTCTAAAATAGGAGTGTGTTCTCCCAGTCAGCTGCAGCATGATGTCATCCAATATAATTCCTACAATCAAGGGGGGGGGGGGAGGATATTTGATGACATGTGAGTGTGTAAAGAGCAGTGGTTTTTTTCTTGAAATATTGGGATTCTTGCGGCGCAGACTAATTGGGCGCTCTGTCTGCAGCTTGTGTTTGTCAAAACAGACGCTCGCCAGAGGAGAACAACTTGTTGTCTGAGCCCTTGCACCTGCCTCTTATTTCCTCGAGTGAATTGACAGCTATAATAAAAGAGGAAAACGCTCTATTTTTAAGATGCAAAGAACACATTAATCATCAGTCTGTTTCCCTACCGTTCCCCGTTGCTTTATCAACCACGATGCAGGGCCCCGAAAAAAGAAACGCAAATGTATAAACACGCGTGAAAAATGTACCTCGGTCCTGGCTTTTCACACGGGCTTCCAGGTGTACCGCTCTTCTAATGAGTTTTACTGAGCTACTGACTTCATAGCTCACTAGGTGTGCCCCCCTGCTGTGGCTTGTATTACTCCCTCAACATCTGGACGGGTCAGCTTTATAGTACAGTTTTTACAGTAGAGCCATATGCAGACAAAACACTGATAATTGCACACATCGGTAAAGAGACTTTCATTTCAATATATAAGCCGCATATCTGTCATGGTTTGTAGGTTTAAAAGTCAGAATAATGAGGTTCTTCTGTCTTTTTTAGGGGTGGGGGGGTGGGGGGGGGGGGGGGAGGGGGGGGGGGGTGTGGGGACGCCAATCTATTTGAATGTGAGTGTAGCCGTGTCACTCGCCTTAAAAGAGGGCTCGGATTGGACGGGTCTGGACTGTTTCCCGAGCAATAGCTTTATTAAAGGCTGCATCTGTGTGTGTGTGTGTGTATGTGTGTGTGTGTGTGTGTGTGTGTGTGTGTGAGTGTGTGTGTGCGTGTGGTTTACTAGCTGGCTGTGGTGGTTCTCGGGGGACAGCCCTCTCCAGCTGCTGCTTTACAAGACCCGTAACATCAAACGCACACACACACACACACACACACACACACACACACACACACACTTAACACAAAGGTTTGACACAGCTTTCACTTCAACCCTCAGCCTCCCTTAACAAGTTCAACAAATGAACTCTCCTCCTCACTTCTTCCATTCTCCACACGCCACTGATCTTCACCCCCCCCCCCCCCCCCCCCCCCTCCCCCCACGCTCTGCCTCCTTTCTTTTGAGATATACAATACAACGCACACGCGGCGCAATAATTGTTTACATGTCTGTTTGTGATGTATACGTAGTGCACATCATTGGTTAAGCGTGACAATAAAGAAACCAGTATCAACTCAACAGGTGTACATCCGTTTGGTGACCTTGACCTTTGACCTACCGGAGCAGGACACACAAAAAAAACAAAAAAAAAACCTCTTTCTGCTGCCCAATAATGGAAGTGATAGTTTTAAAGGAGGATTTCTTTTCAACGTGGCTCCACGGCTGCAGTCATAAACTGAAGTATGAAGCATGAAACGCTCGGGCTTGACCTGACAGTAAAACTGCTTTTGCTCTTTAATATGTATTTGCTTTGTTACACCTCCACTAAAGTAAAACTTTTGAGGATAAGAGATTTAGCTTGTAAGGTCAACTTATTCTGCGTCTGTGCGTGAAAATATGAATTAACTGAACTTAACTAACTTAATTAATAACTTAAGAACTGAACGGTGTCAACATCAGTTTGTATTTTAAAAGGTAAAGTAAACAGTTGAAACTTGAGGTCCTAAAGTAGCACATGTATATATATATATATATATATATATATATATATATATATATATATATATATACACCGACACCGACATCCTTCATCGCTGTGGGAGACATATCTGACGTTTCAGATGATACGCTCGTTAGATGACGGGAATCGATACCGACGCTTTCACGTCTGTCAGGTCAACGCCTAAAAGGGTCATTTTCCACTGAAGAAAGATATATATATATATATATATATATATATATATATATATATATATATATGACGTCTTCACGTGTCTTTGTATACGATGCTATCAAAGTTTCTCGGTCTGTCACCCTCTCTGCCTCTCTGCTCGCCCCTTTTCGTTTCCCCCCTCTCTCTCTTTCAGTGATGTGAACTCCTAGGCATTTGAAGCCTTACATCATGGAAGGAAGGGGGAGGGGGGGGGGGGGGCAACCAGAGCCTTAAGACCATAGTGTGAACCATTTTATATATTGTTACCTTTTAGATGACGCCCATTTATTATGATGCACACCTGTCAGCACTTCATTCGCTCCTCGAGGAGACGAGATTCTCGATTAAAGGTTTGAGTGTTGTTGTTTAGTTTGTGTGCTGCGTTCAAGTGCGGCTCTGGAAACGATAGCAGCCAAGACAGAGCGGGAGTAAGCTCGTATAAAAAAAAAAAAAAAAACACAGGAGTGGTAAGCAGGGATGGTGGCAGAGAAGCGGTGAGAAGAGTTAAAGAGAAAGTTAAAAATACAGAGAGAGGTGAGCTGGAGAGTGAGTCAAGGTGGTTCAAATGGCCACCTCATTAGTGGCAATGACATCACAGATGATTTCTTCTTTTTAGTCTTGTACTACCGATCGCCCGCTGCACAGAGAGGGAGAGCTGCTACCGGCCAACAGGCTTTAAAGGCAGCGTCTGGGGGAAGATGCTTTTTTATGTCGACGATAACTCAGAGGGAGTAAAAAAGGAGGCTGGATTTTGAGCTGAGTAATCACAGCTCAGATTTTTTTTTTTTTAAATATTGGTTAATCTCCATCACGGATAGACTTGGTGTAGGAGGACGCGGGCAAACGGAGCTTCAGAATTACACTGCAACCGAGAACAATATCTCACAGCTGAAGAGCCTTTCCCTCGTTACTCGTGTTCATTTTTCTTGACTCTTTCCCATATTCATTCGACAGGAAGCAGAGGCCTAATAATCAGGAAAAAGAGCGGTTCGAGCGCTGCTCAGCGTCTGATTGGCTGCAGAAAAGCGACCGTTTCTTTTTTTTTTTTTTATACCCGCTGACATGAACCAGACCTTTCACCTCCACCAGAATGAAATGCGGGAGGAGGGAAACCGAGTGTGCAGAGCGGTCTGGATATGAAATGGAGACTACACTTTGCACATAATGAATAATTCACAGTGAGATGCAACAGAACGCAGAATTATGATCAATTCAGGCTTAAATATTGAATTAAAGCGGGACTTATATACACGTGCGTATAAGGTCGTCACACGAGCCAAGATGAGTCTGTTTTAGCGGCTTATTTTATGTTTAATAACCATTTTTAATGCATAATAATAACCCTTTATTATGTGATGACAGTGAACTTAAACCATGCTCTACAAAGTGGCTCTCCAGATCTCCTGGAGGTGGCGTGGCCTTTGTGGACAATACTCGTTGTAGCTGTGAATGCGTGTTAATTAAGTTACTCACAGAGGAACCATTACAACAAAATATCTCCAATCTCTCAACGTTTCTTTTTATTGTTCAGGAATACTGAAGGACTCAGACCAGGAGGAGACTCCCTCAGCAGGGCTCAGGCGTACGACGGCGAGCCCGAGATGAAAAGTCACACAGACTTTTTAATTTCCCAGCATCTCTTTCATTGTTTTTACAGCGTCGTGAGGGATGTCGAATCAAACAATAGCTTTTCAAGTTTTTTTTTTTTTTTTTACTACGTGTTTGAACCCGGTGCACCGCGAGCGTGTTTGTGAGAAACTCTATCGTTAAAAAAAAGGGGATATGAACGGAAAAGAACTCCGAGAGCGAGCACGGGGTTTTCAACTGATGTCTTCCAGTTGTGTGACCTCTCTTTCCTTCTCCGTCTTTTTTATTTTTTCTGTCTCTCCGCCTCTCTCTCTCTCTCTCTCTCTGGTTTAATAGGGCCAGCTGTAGAAGTCTGGCACTCTTGGGAAACACAGTAGAGTGTGGCTGGAGCGGAGGCTGAATGAGGCTGAAATTGGGGGGCTGGTGGTGATGGTGGTGGTGGTCGGGGTGCAAGTTGAGGGGGGGGGGGGGGGGCATCGAGCACTTCCGACCATTTTTCCCCATGAAATACACCGTGGAGTCTGGAGCGTTGGCAGGCCGCCGCCGCCGCCTACTCTCTTCCCCTTCGTCTTCTTTCCCTCCCTCCTTCATTTCCTTCCTTTTCCATCCTCCTTTCCTCCCCCGGTCTCGCAGCCTCCGTCTCCTTTCTTCCTTTTCCTTGTCCCCCCCCCCCTCCGCTGTCCTTTCATTTCAGACGACTACTTCTTTGGCAATGACCCTCTCCAGACCTCTGCTCAGTAGCAACGCAACACAGTCTGAATACTCTTCTCCTCCTTTCTGTCGCTTTCAACGGCAGGCTAGAAAACGACTGTCCCAGGACCTCGATGGACAACTCCAGCTCCCCTCTCGACGCCGGCTCCGTGGTACCCTATCGGGTCCAGGCCTGCTTCAGAGTTTTGACAGGTCACTGACCCGCGCCAGAGCGGTTCAGCTGTGTGTGTGTGTGTGTGTGTGTGTGTGAGAGCAAGGTTGGGCTAAGTTGGTGGGTGTTTTTCATCAGACTAATGAATAATACGTCTGAGCTGAGAGAAGAGTATCAAGCGGGAGGAGAAAGGAGGGGGGAGGAGGAGGAGGGGTAATGACTATCAGATGGTGCTCAACTACTGTGCTGCTGCTGCTGCTGCTGCTGCTGCTGTGTCCTTAAAGGGAAACACCACTCAACTTTTCTCTGGAACTGCGCGATCGTCATCGAGAAAAAAACGAACAAAGTGGAAACGGAGGACTGAGAGTCGAACGTGTAATCTAAATTAAAATTTCATTTCATTTAAAGCCCGGTGCAGATGAGAGCAGGAGTTACTGGATGTCTTCGTTCTCCCGTGGACTGATTTAGTCGGGCTAATTTATTCCATTTTATATGAACCTGAATTATTATAATACATTAACAAAAAAAAAGTAATACGTAACTTTTCCTCTCTCTGCAGCTCTGTCAAGCTCTGCCTTAAAAAAGGAAGAAAGTGTTTTAACAAGTGTAGTAATTAAATATTATGAGCAGCTTACAGTTTAGAAATGCAAAAAAAAACTTTTATGGGCCCAGAACCTCAATTAAAAAGCAACAAAGTGTGACATGATGCCCCCTAAAAAACAAAAGAAAAAGAACAGATACTCTGTGTGAGGATGCAACAAAAGAGATGAGTCGTAGGAGGAAGGGGGGGGGGGGGGGGGGGGGGGGGGGGGGTGGCGGCTCTGCAGAGGTCACTTCAAGGACGCTTTCATGAGTACTTATGGGGGCACAATTACACCAAAAATGAAGCTTCTATGAGTTGACTTGCCGATCGTCAGGTACGCTAACGACACACCCTCGATGTATATTTCCTCTCGTTTTTATTCAACTGTTGATTCGAGAAAGAAGTTCCAGGTCTCGTTTTATTTATTTATTTATTTTATGTCCGTCTGTGGTCTGGACTGCAGGGGGTCTCGTTGCTCCCGTTGTTCCACTCGCGTATAAGTTCACATTTAATCGTGCATTCTGTGGCATGAAGAAAACAGTATTATTTACCCCCCTTTTTAATTAAACAGATCATTTACATTTTTATTTAACGAATAATCAGAAAAAAGTCAATGCATGTGTAATGGCAAATGTATTTCAGACATTTGGTTTGACGAGGGCTAAAAGAAACAGCCCGACCGTGTCCTCCTCCTCCTCCTCATCATCATCATCATCATCGACTTGTGACGAAGAGTTATAGCCTGTGTGTCCGTGCGGCTTCTCTCAATTCTACATTGTAAATCTAGTCTCAGTTAAATGCCATTTTAAGCACACGCTTTATATTAGATTCTCAAATAACCCCTAACTGACAAACGAGCGCAGACGAGATGATTATTGAGTCTGTGTTGTGGACTTGGGGGGGGGGGGGGGGGGGGGGGGGGCACTTTATGTAGTTTTATGTAACGCAGCTTTTTTTCCTTTTCGGACAAACATTCTTCTGGCAAACCGTGTGCGATTCTGAAAAGACCTAAAGTCTACATTTAAACCCGGTCAAATGTTTTTCTGGCCCGCGGGGCAACGATTCAGAGAGAAATGGATACGGTGTGAGACCGGCCGCACACCTCCGGGGAGATGCAAATCAGAGGAAGATCATGCTAATGCATGTAATGTGTGGACCACAGTGAGTGAAGCTGGTGGGAAAGGAAGTGGGCGGGTCCCAAATATATGTACAGTCAGACCGAGCAGTCAATAGTAGAGCCATACCTGAACGTGTACCATTATGAATATCAATAACTTCCCTCAGGTCTGAACAAAACAAACCGATTCGACCGTGAATCGGCCTTTGAACTCTCTACACGCCGTCCATCAATCAAATTTTTCGTCAGGAACAAAATAAACAATTTAAAGCCCTCCTCATATCTCGGAGTGTTCTGATCCAAAAAGGGAATCAGAAAACAAAACCGCATGTTGCCGTGATTTTTCTCCCTTCGCGAGAGCAATGAGCTGTCGGAGTGCACTTCAGTGTTGGTTTGTTTTCATTGGGGGGAGATTTTGTTCTTTTCTGGTCAACTTTTCTACATCCAAAACCAACAGAACTCTTGACAGCATTGACATGGGCTGTTGACTCTGGGTCTCTGACTGAGGGGAAGCCCAGGTGGAGGAATCCGATCTACACTGAAGGCCAAACTCGGAGGACCTGCATGCAGGATGGGCTCCTCCACAAAGGGACATGATGTGATGTAGATCCAGTCTGCGTTGACAGCCGGCCGACTGTTTTCAAACACTTTGGGACCGGAGGAGAGCTGGAGGACAAGAAATCAAACTGTAATATGTCAGACTTTTGGTATCATTGCACTCTTGGTTTGCTTCTTGGTCTCTTTGTCTGCAAATGCTTTTTTTTTTTGCGTGTGTGTGTGTGTAGAGCATAGTATCGCACATTTTGGCGTGGCAATATTGTATCGATACACATTAGACACCAAGTATCGCACTTTTATTAAAACCGCAGATGCAAATGAAACCTTTTTGGTGACAATCCTCATTTCTTTTTGAGTCCGCCAGATGGTGACGAGCGGTGCCTTGTGCGGTCCAAAACAAAGTGTCGGTCAGTCCAACACAATTTGCTACAATATAAGTGAGATGGACAGATCGAAGACTTTAATCTATTAGATGAAAAGATACGTTGACAAACGGCGTTCTTCGAAATAGAAAAAAAAAGGTGATAAATGGCCATATATGTTATCGCGATACTCAGCAAATCGCAAGATGTTTGTCATCGCAAACAAGATTGTATTAACGTGATATTATCGTATCGCCGGCCTCTGCCAATTTCTGGTTCTCTTGTTGCGTTAACGGGGAAATTCAGTGTTTCTCCATCCGGACCGAGCCCTGGCCTCCCTCCACACTGTCAATACCACGGCATTCACACCCCGACTGTGATTCAAGGGGAGGGCTTCGACCCAGAGCGTAAAGGAAAGGGGAGAGAAACATGGGCAGAAGAGGAGAAAAGAGAGAGTGATGAATGCTGACGGTAACATTGTGCAACTCTGACAGATTATTCATCGTGCTATTAGTTTTCCGCGGCGGCTTACGGTTGCCAATCTACACAAAAGAGGCATACCGGCAATGGCAGTTCGGGGGGTTTTTAGAGTTTTTCAATAACGCACGACTGAGGATTACAGACTTCATTTTTGAGTTTTACGTATAGGGTTGTCAACCTTTTTAACCGCCGCGCAGTGGAATCAGAAAAGAGAATTTTAAAAAGGTCAGCCGGGTTCCTTGGAAATAAGAGTTAAGTTGCACAATCTAATAAAAATAAATAAAAAACAACCCTTTAGACTTAAAGAAGGAAAAATGTGATCAGAGTCTGATGAAGGCTGGATAAAAGAACTTGATGTTCCAGACTGCTCGAGCAGCATCGCGTACGCGTAAGTTCGTTCACGTGCGGCTCGATAGACGGATCTCTTTCATTCCATCCTGCCTTTCATTAGTTTTCTCCCACTCCTTTCTTCATTCTTTTGCTCCCTTCGCTGTCTCTTCCCATTTCTTTCCTTCTCTTTCGGAGGAAGACAGATTGCGAAAGGGAGTGCATGTGAGTAAAAGTAGCGGCTCCCTCACTATAAACCCCTGAGCCTCCCCTTCATCACCAAAACACTCCACCCAAAAAACTTTGAATCTCTCGAGGGCGAATTACATTCAGACCCTCCAGCGTCACAGCTTGTAGAGATAAAAGGCTTCAGCTGTGGCTGAATAAACCCAGTTCTTCAAACCGCGAGCCCAGCCTGAACCGTACGGTTGACTTTAAGTTGATTTTCAAGTCCGAGCATGCACATCGCGAGGTGTAGTCAAGAAGTAAGCTGAACTACAAACTGTGAACTCTTGAAAACAAAGATAGAGAACAGTTAATAATGGAAGACAAAGAGTTCATTTATAAGAAAAACAAACGTCTTTTTTGAGTTTGGCACGTTGGACATAAAGTTTTGGAACGCAGGCGAGAAACGTTCTAATTTTTCTAGATTAACAGTACACTAAATTAGGTTTCTGAGGTGAGAACAATGTGGCAATGCAGCACCAGAATCTTGTTCTGGTTGGTTGTTGTGGAATATTTTCAAGTGCCATTTGGAGCACTTAAAGGAGGTCGAGGAACCTGACTTCAGATTATCTGTCTGACAGTGAGATATCGTGAAGTTGAGTTAAAACCTCAAATACTAGAATGAACTGAACTTCTGCCAAATTACTAAAGAAAAATAACATTTCGTGACCTGCTCTGTTTTTAAGATCTCTTTTGGACGACGGTGTGTAACAAACAACAGATAAACATAACTCACGAGTCAACTACATTAGCAGAAAAACATAACTCATAACATAAACTCTCCATAGTAAAGACTTCCATCGGAGATAGAAGGGTAACCTTCTCGGGCCTGACATGTCACATGCACATCGTGAAGACAGTCCTTCACTGCATCAGTACACTTTTGAGTGATTGTATTTGAGGTTTTTAGGGATTTTGGTCTAAGTGAGAGAAGCACTCTTTGAATGAACTCAAAGGTTGTTCCTCAGTTGTTGAGGGTACTGCAAATTCAGGGCGTAAATAAGTCTGAAGAGTCGGCACATGGCATGCAGAAGATTGGAAGTGTGGGACACGTCCGGAAGGTCGTTGCAGACCTAACAACAACAACAGCAGCTGTAAAACCACAATTGCATGTTGTAGGAAATGTAATGCTCCTCTATTCCTGGTGTTACGGTACGGGGGCTTGAATAGCTAAAAAAAAAAGCACGGAGATAGACCTATAGTTAAGCAGATAGTCAGCTCAAACACAAATTATGAATTTCCCAATATTGCACCTGTTATAAAAGCAGATCCTTAGAAGGTCATATCATACTTTCACTAGATTCTTGCTCATGAGGGCCCCTGCTATGTCCCCATCTATTTTCATGATATCTCACTGTACAGTTTTTGAGAAAATTAAAGGCAAAGTCAGGTCAAAATACATTATTATATTCATCCAGAAAGTGTTCTATGACCAAGTTTCCTTCAGTATGTTCCACAAAGTAAGCAGAAATGAGTTCATTATTCATACTATATGAATGAATAAGGCAACGGTGAGAGGATCTGATGGATCAACAGATGATGTAGACGTTCAACTGTGAGAAGGTCGTGACCCCGTTGTCCAGATGTGGGCGTGTCCCGTTGCAGCTCGCTATTTTAAAAACGCTTGGCAAAGCGACCCCTTGTGATCTCAAAGAGCTCGGAAACCAGGGCGTGCATGATCGGGATTGCACGCTGCAATCGGAGACTAAGTAGCGTTTTTTGTGTTCTCGTAATCTTTCGTCGTCAATAATATATATATATATATATACGTCAGATGAAAGAGAACGAGGAAGGAAAAGCCACCCACAGCATGGAAAAAAAACAAGGAAAATTGGAGCAGACTTGGATCCCAGAAACCTGAAAATCATAACTTTGTGAGAAAACACAAACTTTCTCAGACCATTGATTGTCCTGTCCAAGAGTGTGGCTTTTTTTGGGGGGGGATGTTTACTCCTGTCGAAAGACAACATTGTATCGAGGTTTCTTTTCCATTTGAGGTCAACTAAATATGCATCCTGCATCCTCATGAGAGGGATATGTGTTTCAGAAGCCTCCGTGGTCACTCAGACCGCCCGAACGCAACGAAACAAGTCGTGCAAGTCTGTTTTAGGGTGGATTGCCCCCAACCCCCCCAGAAACAAATTCAGCGTGCAGCCAAAACAAACTCCCGCTGATGGTTTCGCCTCTTGCCTCCGGTCTCTCTGGCCCGCTTCTAGACAGCAGCCGAGGGACCCTCAGCGCTCAGAGGGGAGGAGCGGTGGAGTCCTCCTGGTCCCTCCCACCGCCTATAAGACCAGGGGGCAGACGGAAACACTCAGACAGCAGGCACTCGTGGAGCAACGAGGCAGAGAGAGAGAGCGAGAGACCAAGAGAGAGACCAAGAGAGAGCAAGAGACAGTAAAACTGCTGCCACAGACTGGGAGTAGTTTTTGCTATTGGACACCAGACAAATATAGAAAACAAAGGACTAAGAAAGAGGTTTAGAGAAGGAAAAGAGGACAAAACGTGCCATTTGAAATTGGGCTTTCTTCTGAAGGATTAAACAGAACGAAGAACTGACCTCTTGGGATGTGAAGTGTTTTCAAGTGAATACGAGAGAGAGAGAAAAACACGGCCGGCCGTGAGGTCAAGTTGCTCTTGACCGTTGACTCGGGATCGACTGGTTGATCTTCTTTTTTCTTTTTTTAAAACCCAGTCCTAACTCTGCGTCATAAGGGCTACATCGGACTCACCTGCTTTGGCTAGAAGAGAAGTTGGGGGTAAAGTAACCATTTTTAAAGGGGTGGCGGGCGCCTTTAATCAGCAACGCCAACAGAAGACTCGCCAAGCGGCTTCCGATATAAAGGTCAACCTCGAACACGTGGAAGTCTCCCGAGGAATCGACCAGTAGACCGACAAGTAGCGTCGTTGCGTTTCTCGAAGATGACGTTCGCCATGCTTCGTGCGGCGCCTCCGGCGGGCCGCTTCCTGTACGGCGACATCGCCCTCCTCTCCGAAGACTGACGACGAGAACGTGGAGCGAGGGCTCGGGCTCCGACAGAGCGCAACTTCCGCCTGTCCTCCTCGTCGCCGTCCGCCTTTCACATCAAGGTGAACAGGAAGAGGAAGCTGTGCGGCGCGGGAGGGGGCGGAGGGATGGACGTAGGGCCATGATGGGCAGGCTCATCCCCCAGGGGGTCCCCCCCCCACGGGAGGGTCCGCCAGAGGACCGCGGCCAACGCGCGGGAGAGAGATCGCACCAATTCCGTCAACACGGCGTTCACGGCGCTGCGCACGCTCATCCCCCACCGAGCCGGCGGACAGGTACGAGCCCTTTTATGACCTTTCGTGACCTTTTATCTGTGGCACGTTCATAGAACCAAAATAGGAAGTCTTTGATGGATAGCATGGACAACCCTGTAACGTAATTGTGTGGATATCTCTGATATCTAATATCAATATGTTTTACATACGTTGCACCTTATTTTGAAATGTCGTAATTTTGTGTTAAGTTAAAATTATTGTACACCTTTTTAGATATTTTTCGTTGTTGTAATTTTTCTGATTTCACGATTAGGAAGCGGTCAAGATCGAGACGCTACGCTTGGCCAGCAGTTACATCAGTCACCTGGGGAACGTCCTGCTCCTGGGCGAGGGGCTTCACGACGGACAGCCGTGCCACGCCCCCTCACCGCCGTTCTTCCATGTTAACTCCTCCCCCAACCGAGGGTCCGACCAATCAGCTCAGCCGAAGCACATCTGTACTTTCTGCCTCAGCAACCAGAGGAAAATGGTGAGCAGATGACGAATTATGAATCAGTGAGGGAGAAATCAAACAAAACCAAAATGATAGATATAGTTAGACCTCCAACCAAACAGTGGTATATTATTATTCAAAGAAAATATATACAGCTTTTGATTTATGACATAAATACTGCAGTGATTACTATACTATATTTATTTAGTGACTTTCATTTCCTGTAAACAGAACCAACTAAATATCTTTTTCCAGAAAAGCTGATCACACTGGTAGAGCGAGGCTTCTTTTTTTGGGGGGGGGGGGACTGTGCAGTGCTTAAGGGTCAACTTGGTGTTTAAAAGCTGACCTGAGATCAGTGACTGTGCCTATAAACCCGATTGGCCCTGAGGGGACATTAAAAGCAGAACCTCTTTTAAAGTCCTCTGTTGGGGTTGAAGGACTTCGTGTTATCGTTCAGTCGGGAGTTCGTTTTACTCGAGCAGGTGGCTCCAAAGTTCAAGGTGCTTCTCTGAAACTCACGAGACGTTTCAGTTAGCAGACGAGAACTGACAAGACGAGCACGACCGTGGCGTTAAAAAAAACCAAAAAAACATCCAACTTTAAAAAAAATAAAAAATAAGGAATTTAAAAGGTATTTATGCAGCGAGTGAGATTAACGACCGGGAGCCCGTGAAATCCATCCAAAACCACGTGTATAATTTCAAGAATGCGTTGACGTCAGTTCGAATATGAGGAGGGTTTTAATCATAACTGCTGCAGGACTGCAAAGAGGAAGCAAAGATCTGAATGTGGAAGTCACGAGACGGAAAGAAATGGCTTCATGTACATCCAAAAGCACTTTCAGGGTTTCTTTCTACTGAGCCGCAGGTTTACAATTCAGAAAATAAATTAAATTCACGGATGAGCTTACAATCAATAGTCAGACTCGTCATTTCGGATCACATTTTTCGAAAGCGGTTGTGAAACTTTTTATTCGGGCCTTTTCGACCTTAATAGAGATACAGAAGAAAAACCTGCAGAACCTGATCCGGTGCGAAGTTCAACTCACATTTGATTGATTCGACACAGGAAATAGACATAATCGAGAACACTCCTTGGCGTAAGAAAGTCGTCAGTCTGATGAGAAATAACAGACGATGGATCCCCCCCCCCCCCTATCAGCTGACCGAAAGCCCAAGGTGTGTGTGTGTGTGTGTGTGTGTGTGTGAACGCAGCTCCGGCTTCAACACACGCCGCCGCTCTGTGCTTGGAGATGACAGAGAGGTGACGTCCACTCGGCTTTCCCCCCTTCTCGCCGGAGCCGCTGCCCATTTAGTAGGATTTATGGGTAAGGAGCTGACATCTGGCAGACTCCCCCCCGTTACCCCAGCAGCGTGTGAAAGCTAATACCCTCCTCGGTGTCTAAACCCGGAGACCCTTTAGCTTTGGGGGGGGATAACCCGAGTCTCAGCGGTGTGCGTCTCGCCCTCCCCTCCTGCTTCCCCTCTGAACCTCTGTGAGTGAAAGCCTATACGACCTCCGCGTCTGAAAGCCAGACGCCCTCAGCCGAAAGATAACTAGCCTCAAATATGCATTGCTCTCTCTCTCGTCTCCTTTTCCTTTGGCTCCGTCCTCTTCGTCCTCCTCGTCCTCCTCGCCGTGCTTCACTCATCTCTCTTGCGTATATATCGATCGGCCCGGTTGGAGGTCAGCCGCCGTCAGTATGGGAGCCGCGTAACGCGATCCGGCCGCTGTCAACTCGCCGCATGCAGACGGCGTTTTGGAAAAACTTTCTCTTGTCAAAAAAAACTTTTCAACTGTGCACACTCTGACTTAAGTTTGCCTTTTCTTTTCTTTTGACCTCTACCGTCACACACACACACACACGGGTTTCCCCGTGGACTGTTTTCACACTGGTGCGCTGGTTAGGTGAAACCACCACAGGTGAAAGTCATTACGGGCCCCTAAATAAGAAGAGCAAGAAAAGGCGACGATTTAAGGAAAGATTTTTGAAGTTTTGTGCAAAAAGGAGTGAAAAGACGTCCAAATATATGCAGAGATGCATTTCTTTTTTCAAATATAGAGATGCATTTCTTTTTTCAAATGGCTCAGTAAATTAATAAAACTGCTGGGCACTGTAACATGGCTTAAACAGGTGTAAGGAGTGACCGGATGTTTTTCAGAGGCGGATTAATACGCGTTAATATGCGTAGAATCAATTCGTTGTTGGTTTTTTTCGACGCGAGAACGTCAACCCAGACGTGACCAAGGCGATCCCATGGCTCACCTGGCACATGAATGGTTAACTCTGATTGGAAGAATTTAATTTCTCCCCGTGAAAAGTGACTCTACAGTGGGGTTGTTTTTTTGTTTTTTTTTAAGTGGGTCTGCAGCGCCAGAGCCAGAGCTGGTGATTACAGAGAGGAAACGATTGTGAAGGTAAAACGAGACTTTTGTGTCCTGAGTGCTCTCTTTGTATGTTTTTTATGCTCATTGAGGTTCATCGCAGCTGTCAGCTCCGCTTAGGCCAGCTGCTTCAATTATGCTTATTTCCCAATGCGGGAGAGGCTGAAAGTGAGAAAAGTATACGCTCATTTCCTCTTATTATGTGTGTATACAGTATAACTGTTTCAAAACAAACAGTGCTGTTAGTAATGACTACTGCACAGAGACTGCGGATTACATATTCAGTGGATTACCAATGTGAGTTATTCTGAGAAGAAAACCCATTTTACACAAGTGGAGGATACGTGAGATATTTGATTTATTCTTTGTGGATTTTTTTCCAGAAAACGATCCGGTGCCAGTGAGATTGAAAAACACAACAAAAAAAAACGGGTATCTTTTTAGCTAAAGTTTGAAATGCAGAGGATTAATTGATTATTGATCAGCTTCGGTGCCGTTAGATACTCTTTACGTTCTTTTTTTAATTCTTTTTTTTCCAGCCACACACAAACACACTTCCAGCTACTCTCCTCTGTCGTACACGTGCATCCTGACATATTTTGGGCCTTTTTTTTTTTCATAAGAAACCGCCCCGGGAGGTCAAACTGTAGCGCAGCCTTCAACTTAAAGAGTCTTTTTTGATAAGTGCCGTAAAGAACACGGGACGCTCCCGATGGCTACATCTGTAAATGAGATGTTCGAGGTGAGCGGAAGTGGTGGGGGGGGGGGGGGGGCTGCCGAAATCCCCGCGCTGTCTGGTTGATTGATGCCGATATCCTGTGTGCTCGGGCTGCTGCTGTCAGGTGCCTGGATTCAACCCGACGGCACGATTTCACTTTGTTTTTGGTGGTAAACATCAACTTTTAATGACCTTGAAATGCAGCTGAGCATCATCGGTTTAAATGCGTATTAACGTGTGTGCTTGTAGGTGAAAGGCAGGACGAGTATCGGTACAATGCTACTGACTTATATCGAGTTGTTGTTTGTAAAAAACACTATTCATGTTAATCTGTGTACTGTGTTGTCTTTGGGCCGTAGCGGTTGAAGCGTATTTACAGCTTCTGTGGCGTATTTCTTTTGGCCCGAGGCGGCGAGGGGGTCGATGCAAGTCGATGGCAAACGTAAACAGAAGTGGGAATATTCATCTGCCAGTAACAGCAATCCCTTTTTGAGCTGTGTATGAAAAGGTCAAACATTTTTCAATATTAAAAAATAGTTTTAATTTTTGGAAAAACAAAAATATAACTACTGTTATAGTGCGGTTGCTGTAAAAAAAAAAAGAAGACCATTGTTCTTTTTGTGTTGGTTTTTACGAGCATTTTAAGGCACAACCCTGATTTTAACTTCCAACTCATTTATTTGTAATTTCTATTAAAAAAAAGGGAAAAAATAAACGTTCAAATTTGGCAAAATGGCAACATAACAAATGATGAATACAGCTGGTAATATTTCAAACTGTTCTTATTTACTAACGTACAACTTTTATATAATGATGATTTCAGGAGGGAGGGTGGAAAGCTGCATGGGCGCATGAGAGAGACGGTGGCACACGTGTGTGTGTGTGTGTGCGTGTGTGTGTGTGTGTGTTTGTGTAGTTGAGAGAGAGGAGTGTGTCTGTGTATATATATATATATATATATATATATATATATATATAAATATAAGTCATTTGTAACTTGGAGATGAATGTGAGTGACAGAAAGAAAGATTTTTTAACATCCATGTATGTATACTGCACACACACCCGCACACACACTACACACACACACACACACACACACACACACACACTGGCGGGCTCTCTGTGTCTGGAAGTCATTGGCAGCGCAGAGCGCAGCAACAAATGAGCTAATTGTTCTGTAAATGATTTATCCTCTGCTGAGGCCTGTGCAGCCAGTGTTTAATTCAGCTGCTGCTATTAGAAACACATTGACGTCGGGCTTTGATGGTGAAGTTAAAGAAGCCTGGAAACCGCTCCCTGTGCAACGCCCTCCACACACACACACGTACACACACACTCACACCCACACACACTCGCACACATGCATGACCACAGAAATACTGACACGCTCTCAGACTTTTATCAAAAGCGTTTCGTTCTACCTTGATTTCTTCTTCTTTCTTTTTTTCTCCTTCTCTTTTGCAGCCAGACGGCAGTTCATTGCTTCTTTTCTAGACCCCCCCCCCCCCCCCCCCCCCCCCCCCCCCCCCCCCCCCCCCCCCCCCCCCCTCCTAAAAAGATTACTCACTAAATGAGCGCTGGATCGCGACTACGCTTTCAACACTTTCTAAACTAATGGTGTGCAGGAAGTTGTGGGGAGAGGGATGGAGAAGGAGAGAAAGAGAGGCAGATAAATAGTCGACGATCTCAGCGGTATAATCAACGTGGCCATTTATCCCACAGTTTGGACAGTTTTGTTTTTGTTCTCGATTGTGAACTTTTTTTCTACAGAGATCAAATGAAGCGTGCGCCTTAGGAGATTCTAAAAGCTTAAATGCATGACCGGGGGACACGTGCAAGTAGCGCCGCTAACGACCGCGGCGTGCGTGTGTACAGTCATTGCTCTGGAGAAAGAAGCATTACGTCACCTGCGTGCGGCGAAGTCGACGCCAGAGACGGAAACTAAACCTGAACTCGCTTACTGATAATGCCGCCGGCCGTTGACTTGGTGTTAATGCGCCGAGCCTCGCGAGCGAGGAGCGCCGCCCGTTGGCCTGTCGCTTCATGCTACGCTAACGAGGTGCATCGAAGGCAGCCTTCAAATATATTCATGCGGTGCGTGTGTGTGAGAGTCTGGCTTTGCGTACGGCTATTAGTCGGCGTCGTCGTGCATGGAACCCGTCGGTATATTTTCAAGCACAGATGGAAGCGGTTAAACTCTAATTTAACACCAACAGAGAGAAAGTCGTGTCAGGTGACTAACAAAATCTATTAGCAAAACTATCATTCCGTTTGTCATTGGGCCTCCAGGGAGAGAGGGGAGGGGGCAAGAGCAGACAAATAAATCCATCGCACAGGAGAAGAAGAGCAGAAATTGGCGATGTCGGCGTTTCTTCAAGGGATATCTCTCCGGAAGCTGATGACATGTCGGGCTGTCGCAGGCCTGAAAGAAGCCGGTCTGTTAAAACGTGGGAACAATTAGACGCAACGTGTCGGTGAGAATCACAACTGATTAGTCGATCTCAAGTCTTTCAGAAGATGCTTATTAGCGAAAACCCACCAGTGAGCATGAAGTACACGTCTGGTGCATCCAAGCCACATAATGGCAAGCCTGTGGTTTATTAAGTTAGCTTCATTTAACAAAATGTTTAAAAAAAACGTCTGACTGTTGGACTATTTCAGTGTGTGCGCCTCTATGTTTCCTCTGACGGAGGCTCGTTCACGACAATAATTACAGCTTCTGTTCGACACTTAGAGGGGCGGACTGACGCGTATTCTCAAGTCGATAAATTAAAAGGATATTATCGGGGGGGGGGGGGGGGGGGGGTCGTTTTCATGGTCGAATACCGATCCCCTTATACAATGTCGGGCCGGCACCCAGGAGGAATTATTTTTATTTTCCGACCGGTCGTCCAGCCAGAGGACTAAATTAGATGTTTGTATCTGACAGAATGGATTAATGCGAAGGAGAGAGAGAGAGAGAGAGAGAGAGAGAGAGAGAGAGAGAGAGAGAATATGGAAGCATGGAAAATCCACAGTTATAGGTGAAGGATTAGCCCGGATTGAATTTCAGGGGCAAAAACAATATTAAAGTTTGAATTCGTGGGGGTTTGATGAAGAAGCCCGTGAAGAGAGAGCGTTTTCTTACTAATCTACCCATTAAAGTTAAAACCCCTCGATTTAAAACAAACAATATTGTTCCAGCGCGGCAACATCATCACATCGCACCTAAAGTAAACATCATCAGGTAATCATATTAGTGTCGGACAAATCACCCCCCTGGGAGGTCAGCGGTATGCGTGTGTGTGTGTGTGTGAGTAGAGATGTCATCCGACCGTGCCATATTAGTCTTCTGGAGATTGTTTTGACTACCAGCCCCCCCCCCCCCCCCCCCTCCTCCTGTTTTGACTGAACCAGTCCGGCTCCAGCTGGGCTTCGTCAAGTCTCGCTAAGCGTTCACAGAGTAATGGTTCCACGGTCGGGTTTTTTTTTTTTGGTGAATCACCCGATTGTCACGTGCCACGTCTTTTTTTTTGGGGGGGGGGATTATTTCGCGTACCCCCACTCTCTCTAACCTGCCTCAACTACACCGCGCTTTCCACTGATGAATACCTCCGGGTGTTTTTTCCACAGCCGACCTTCCAGCAAAACAACCATGCAGAGAGCGTTGATGCACTTGTCTCCTCCGGCTGTTTGTGTTAGTAGGAAGCAGAATAACAGGCCCTCCTCATATATATATATATATATATATATATATATATATATGACCCCGGGGTCATTAGGCCTCCGGACATTACTCTGAAAGCCTAAATTCATCTTTTTTTTCTGTCCCGTCTGTGTGTTTGAGCTCTTTGACCATCGTCTACTTCTTATACTGCACGGTGAGACGTGCAACCCGGTCTAGAAGGTACATTTATATCCTACTCCAATGTGGTTAAGTTCAAGCCACAAAGTATTTTGTTCAGGTTAGGAAAAAAATCTTATAAGTAGGACGTCTTTTTTCTCTTTCGCCATGAGTCACTTTTGACTTTTTCATTATTTAACGTAAACCATAAAACTGTTAAAAGATATCGTAGGTAGCGCTTCACGTCGGGATGACGGCGCCTCGTCACCGCGACGCTCCAGCTGGAGGAACGATTGGACAGTTGATATAGTTTCCGTGTCTCCTCACATTTCCCCTTCAATCAGTGGGCGGATTATTCCTGCCCACCTTGATCCCCTTCCAAACACCTACACACCTTTTTTGTTGATGTCATATCCAAACGGATCGCTCCAAACACCCACACCTTGAGCACGGCCTGAGAGGAAATGGGTAACAGGTGTGTGGGGCTGATGAGGGGAAGGTGGGGGGTGGAGGTGGTCGACAGGGGTTAGATAGTCAGCAGAGGACATGGCGTGCAGAGAAGCTGACCCAGCACTTCTTTTGTGCGCTTCCACCGCCGTTTGAAATGTGTATATATATATATATATATATATGAATATTCCACTCATTTGTCCATGAGAATCGACCGCAAATTGGGTTACGAAGATTCATTTTCCAGCCCCGAGTCAATCAAGCGTCAGCCCTGAAAAGCAATTAGCAGGACGTGGGGGGATGACGTGTGTGTTGCGTGTCACTCAACGCTCAATGCCTCCGACTGGAGGCTGAGACCCAAAAGAGAGAGAGAGCGTGGTGGTAGATGGCCTGAGGAGCAGAGCAGAGGTTAGGTGAGGAGGGAAAATGTGATGTTATGTTTCCTGGCCAGATAGTGGAAGAAAAAGAAGAAAAAAAAAAAAAGCCTCCTCAAGCCAGCCGGGGAAATCAAGGCCTCTCTCTGCTCCTGATACCACAGATACATGAGATCACGCAACGGGCCTGTCATGCATGGGCTCACGGTGTCACTACTGCAGGCTGTTATGAAAACCAGCTACGCCGCAATTAATGTGCATGCACGCACGCTTGCTCAACGTGTTTGCAGTCGAGGCTAATTTACTTTATCAAACCCGGGGTGAAGTTCATATAAATAAACCGCGCCATTGATCTCTTTTCCACAATATATACACGCACTACTTTTTCTATTTTTTGTTCCCCCCGGAGAGCCGTTTCACGAGACGATAAAAGAAAAGCTGACATCAAAGACAAGCCGTCTAACTCACCTTTTTAAAGGATATTTAAGTAATTAAAGGTGGTAATCGACTTGTACTTGGACTACTTTAGGAACCAACGGCACAAAAAAAAGGGACTCAAACAAAGAAATGTGTCATTCTTGTGTTTTCTCCCCCATTTCTAGTCCTTATTTTAAGTGAATCCTAAATAACGTAATAATGTTGTTTCTCTCTCGCAGAACAAAGACCGAGACAGGAAGACGGCCATCAGAAGTTAACGACGAGGACGCCAACCACACGGATGAAATGCAACGCTTTTACTGCAACTTGAAGACTTGTCAGACTTGTGATGCGTTTCAAAGACTTTTCAAGGACTTCTTTACTTCCAGGACTTTTTTTTTTATTTTTTTTTAAGGAACTTAAACCAAGCATTTCCCTTTTCTTTTCTTTTTTTCCATACTTTTTATATCGCTTTATAGGAACTTTTCTTTACTTTTTTAGGGTGTTGAAGCACTTCTGAAGAGCCTAACAGTGCTCGTAAAAGGCTTATCAAGACGAACCTTTATAAGAGACTTTTTACTGTATTGTTCAAAAGAGTCTGAGGAACTTATGGCACATGATCGGAAAACAAGCCGCTTTTTTTCACCATGAATACTAAATTTGTCTTTCTTAAGATCCGTGTGTCCATTTAATGTGTAAACTGAAATATAAATGTATATTTATGTGACATAACATTATATAATGAAACTATGTTATTTAACCGGCAACGACCAATCCGTGACAAATAATGTGTAAAAGGTGCAAAAAAACTATAAAAAAAAACAAACATGCTGGAACTTTTAATGGTTTACGATCATCTCTGAAAAAAAAAAATTGTCCGAATGCTGGAAAATAACACACGATGACCAATAAATTGTTTGTATATCTGGGAGTACATTTCATTTATATGTTGGTGGTAATTTGAGCCCGGTGTCCTCTCAAAATCCTTTCCCCTTTTCCAACCAATAAACATTGTGAATATTTTCCACTGAGAAACTCTCCAAACCAGTGGTTTCCTCATGCTTTTCTTCAAGGCCACTAGGGGAGATCCTTCTGAAGACACACAGCGAGGAGAGGTGGAAGCCCCACAGTGACGATACACCTGTAGCTCAGGTCATCTCTCACACTCCCTTTCTTTTAATCCATCTTCGTTATTTTTTTTTGGGGGGGGGGGGGGGCACCGAGATCATAGCGGTCAGAGAAAGACGAGGTTTTTTTCGAAGATGAGGAGGACGAGAGGGGTTAGAGGAGCGGAAGAGAGGAAAGAAAAAGCAGAATTGAATCTGCAGGTATGTCCGTTTGGACATCTGCCCGTGTCCTCTTCTTTACCTTTTTTCCACATGCTCTTTCTCTCCTCTCTTCCTCCGCTCTTCCTCTCTTTTCCCCGGAGTGCCACTGGCCAGAGTATGGCTGGTGATGGCTTTCCAGCGTGTTTAGCCACGCACCACTTACGCCACTCTTTTTTTCCCCTCGTTTCCCCCTTTTTCACCTCTACACATGCACCTATCCGATCTTCCTTCCCCCTTTTTCTCGTCTTCTTCCTTTCTCTCATTGCTTCTTTCTCTTTCTCTTTCCAATCCCTCGCTCCCTCCCTTCTGCATATCTCTGCACTCTTGTTTTTTTTCCTCCAGATTCGTCCGCTGCCTTTATGGAAAATGACCAGTCACGTTTTTCATAATAGCTTCTCTCTCTCTCTCCGTCTCTGCTTTTACAGTTCGTCGCCCCCTCTGGCCACAAAAAAAGTCACCTGCGTTGTTTTTTTTCTAGGATTAAGAGAGTTATACTCTTATTAATACAGTCTATACCCAGCATACTATTTTAAAACCACATAACCAGCTCATTTTCCACCATTAAGTGAAATGTAAATGAGCCGTTCTTTTAATGGAGGCTGACCCCAATGTGCCGCACCGGCTCGTGTGTTTTCCAAATTATTATTTCTTTTTTTTACAATGCTAACAAGCTGTTTCTGCGAACCGCGGTGCCAGTTATGGATATGTTTCCTACGATGAAGAAAAACAACCAACAAAAAACTACTTTTTAGTGGACTTATTGTGTGCGTGTGTGTGTGTGTGTGTGTGTGTATACTCTAAAAAAAAAACACCCGTAAATCTATAAACAGCAGTCGGGTTTCAGAGTCAACGTGTCCGACTTTTCCTCGGAGTGATGTCGTGCAAAAGGACGATGACTTTAATGAAGCAACTCGCAAAGGTGACGAAGGGGCGGAAGAGGTGGTGGATTTAAATTTGGGACTCGAGATTCGTTGTGAAGTCTAGCAAGAAGAAGAAGAAGAAGAACAATGGCGGCCAAACAATGAACTTAACATGGTTGCAAATCCCTTTTCCTGGAGAATAGTTAAAAAAAAATGCAATACCAGCATATTATGCTTGAAATACCCTTAAAACTCGCCAGAGCAGGTTTTTATTTTTTCCCCACACAGGGAAACAAAAGCCTAAATCTCCGGGCACACTTTCAGTGTAAGTGGTCCCTGCTGCTCGCTGGTTCCTGAGACAAAGGTTGTTTAAAAAGATCTTATGAGTCGATGAGACGTAGATAATCTTACTGAGGAGCAGTTTTTTTTCTTTTTTTTTTAAAGGAAGCAATAGCTTTGAAAAAAGTGTGTCCTAATGACTTCTGGTCCAGTTAGTCTGAGAGTCTGATCTCTCTAGCAGGCCGTCTGTCTGAGCAGAAGGAACTGGTTCCTCCCACACAGACCGGATCAGGTTCCCCCCCTACGCCTACACACACACACACACTCACACGCACGCACACACACACAGATGACCATTTACACACGCATACACGCCGATGGACTTCCATATGCACAAAGAGATGGACGAACGCACACACACACACACACACAGGAGGACCTGTGCTATAGCTTAGCTGTCTAATGATCTCCTTATTTTTTGATGAAAACAGATCAGCTGAGAGGGCAGACGTAGTCAATGTGGGCGGTTTTGGACCGAGGTGAAAACCGGAGGTTGGAAGATCGACCGGCTCTTATTATTATTATTATTATTATTATTATTATTATCAAATAATGGATCTCTATGACCCCGTGGAAATCTGATAGTCCGAGGTGGTGCACCAGTGCCAGAGGGTCTGGTGGATGTAGCCCGGAGACGTGTTAAGATAAATTTAACATATTTGGAATATACACGTGGCCTAATGGAAAAAATATAGTTGAGTCCTGAATAAAAACTTTTTTTTTTTTTAAAAACACCACAAACTTTGATCTATTTTATTACGAAAGAAAAAAAAAAGGTATCGCATGACTCTCTCTGTTTGAGCTCAACAATAACAATAATTGATTTTCCTGAACCTAAGTACCTTAATGCATCTCTAAAAGGTAATTTGATTTTTCACTTGTAACTATTTGGAAAGTGCAGGTCATGTTCTCTGTTTCCCATCTTTTACTCCATCTGTCCCTCTGCACATCGAGCCTCCTCATAAATCTGACCTGTCATTGCAAACAGATCTGGAAGGCATGTCGGCTATACGCAGTTATATAATAGCAAATGACTTGATTTAAGAGTCTAAATCATCACCGCCCCCTCTAATGAATGGCGTTAAATGAAAGAAATAGGAGAAAGGGAAGTTACAAGATGTTGTCGTGGTCAAAACGGACAGAAATTGACTCCTTTTAACATAACACATAAACATCCGTTAGTGCATTAACATATTAATTAGGGCAGCTTTAAAATGGCTACTTTAAGGATTATCACACAGTTACAGCTGCTTTAGCCCCCTCCTCCTCCGTTACGGACTTGGCAACATGGCGAGTGTTTTTAAAGTAACCACAACAGCTTTTACAAATAGGACAGGCTCTTGGACTCGCTCTCAAAAAAAAAAACATAAACTTGTCACGTTTGTTTTTTTTTTAAAAACTGTCATAACATGAGAATCAGCGGAGGAGACAGGAGCACTTCCTGTTCTTTTTCCCCAAACTCGTCCGTGTTTTTTGCGCTCAGATGGTACCCAGCTGAATACGGTCTATTAATTAAAGATGGATAGGTAGCAGCGCTTTTTCCTGAAGCATGACCTCCTGTTGACACTGGAGCATGGAGTTTCCTCTCGTGTCCTCTCCTGCTCCGTCGGCCATGTTGGCCAACTTCCTGCCTCCGCTCGAACTGTCTCAATAAAACATAAAGAACAAAGATATTAAAAGAAAAAATGTGGAGGAAAGAGCAAAATGCACCTTTAGGAGCATTAGTCTTTCTAACCCAACTGGGACCCTGAGCTACGCAAACACACACACACACACACACACACACACACACACACTCACTCACTCACACACACACGGCAGGAGTCTAACTGCTCCGAGTGGGAGCTGTGCTGCTGAGGGCCGGATGAAAGGAAACACTAAAACTACAACGAGGGAAAGACAGGTGGCCAGTTTGGCAGCTCCACACACTACTGCACGCACACACACACACACACACGCACACACACACACACATGCACGTGCACACAAACTCCTTCCTCCTCGACCCCCCCTCCCCCTGTTGTGCACACCTGTGAAAGTGCCAAATCCTGGACTCTACCTCTATCAGCTCTCCAGCTTTCTCCCTATACCTCCGCTCTCCTTCTATCTCTCTCCTCCCCCCGCCCCCACGATGAATCTCTCTCTCCCCCTTTTCTCCTCCGTGTCAACATTCCTGTTGTAAGCTAGCACGCTGGCTCACCTTTAATTGGTTGTTAAAAAGACATTTCCTGCTCGTGAGGATACCACCGTGGAAGCCCCCTCATGTGATTGTACGGGACAGCGTGTTTTTGTTGTAGTTGCATACACACATGAATGTGTTTTATTCCTGTAATCGTCATTTATGTTCAGCCACCTGAAAAACAAGGAGACAATGAACACCTTTGTGTTGTTGTTGTACGCCTTGTGCAATGTTTCTGTCTCCCCGACACATCCTGACTGTAAGAGGTTGGTCTTCAGGTTCTTTTCCATTCCCTGGAGCTCGAGGATCCGGCCAGGTATTGAAAGCCGCTGATTGTTTCCTCGTTGTTATTCCTCTGCCTTTCCCCCTTTTTTTTATAAGGTAGAAGTCTCCCGGGTAGCTTAGAGTGAATGTCTTGACTCAGTATTAGTGTCGTACCCCAAATGAGCAACGGAGAACTGATGTGTTTTACTTTATATTTGATGCATTGATTAACTCTGCTTATGATTCATTTTTATTAAAATAATAGCAATACAACCAGCAGATATTCACATTTAAAAAGGCTGGATTTACCAAATATGTTGACATTTTTGCTTAGAAAAACTCAAAATGATCAAAACAGCTGCCGATTGACAGATAAATTAATCAACACTACAGCTGGATGCTTGTTCCACATCGCAAAGCCTGTTTTCGTATATTCACGTGTGAATTGATTACATGACAAATAAGACTTACTGTGTATTTTGAGTGAAGTTTAAAACAAAAAAAATCCAGCTAAACATTGACTATATTTACGTGCATGCACACAAATACAGAGTGATCGTATTAAGACAATAGTTTGATTTAACTTTAAGACATGTGAGTTAGGAGTTGCTTGTTATCACCAATAATTGTGTATCACGATATCTTGATATATGATTTCATTCATGATGTG